>NC_139328.1:482500-547500 GCF_056507025.1 Lutjanus erythropterus
ATAAAAACATGATGTTCAACATTTAGGTTTCCATCAAACCACACTCCCAGATTTCTAGCAACAGGCTTCATATGGTTTGTTAGGGGACCAACAAGTGGTGGGATTTGTGTGATCATTCGCTGGGAGCCAATCAACACGATTTCAGTTTTGTCAGCGTTTAGTTGGAGAAAATTTTGTGACATCCAGTCCTTTACTTCAGACAGACAGCCATGTAGTGAATCAAACATATTAGGGTCAGAGGATCTCAGCAGCAGGTACATTTGTGAATCATCTGCATAAAAATGGTAAGACACACCATGTTTTTGTAAAATATGTATAGTAAAACTGGTCCTCACAAAGACAGAAGTGTGACAGCACACACACACACACACACACACACACACACACACACAGTCTTATCTCTGTAATGCTGCTGTGTTTTGTGCAGCAGAACAAACAGGAAACCACAGACAGAATTGATCCAGTTTGAGCTGATCACAAACACTGATCACTGATCTGTTTGATTTGTTATCAGTTATCACACTGTGTTTTTTACAGTCTGTTACCAAAAAAACTCAAAACTCTTCAAATGTGTCTCAAAATGAGTTCGATGCACCGAAACACCAGCAGCGATTCTCAGTCAGAGAGGAAAGATCATCACTCAGAACACACCGACATAAAACACCAACAACAGGAAGCGTCATGTAAATCTTACTCTTATCTTTCACATGATGAAGTATTTCATTATAGAGAAGAACACGTCTTCACTTTATATCTGTAACTGTACTAAATTATAAGAATGAATCCAAATGCACCAATTAGCTTCAATGTCTATTTTTCTGTCGTAGTGATTTACATGTGAAAAATAAAAAGTTGAAACAAACAGATAAAGTAATTCTGCAGGGCTGATATGAAACAGTAATTATAATAATTTAATTGCAATAATTCTTGCTGTTTCTCCCCTTTGTTCTCCACAACAACCTGTGATCCATTTCTTTCCAAACCGTCAATCTAAAGACGTCCTCTTTTGTCTGTTTGGTAATAATTATTATTTCTGTGAGATTTATATCCGTTTCAACATGGTCGCTGCAGAAATATGTAACAACGTTGTTTTGAAAACTGTGTCAGCGTGAAAAACGTGCTGCGTGTTTCGCAGGCGGTCGAGTCTGAATGAGAAAAGAGTTGATGGATTTTGTGAAATGTGGACAGTGAAAACAGTCAAAGCAGTTTGGTGTTTGTGTCACTGACTGAGTGAAGAGTTTTGACGTGTGACTTCAGGTTAGTAATAAAAAATTCTGTAACATGAAACATCTGCAGCATCTCACAAAGTTAAAACTCAGCATGAAAACACAACTGACTCTTCACTAAGCCCCGCCCTCCTTAGTTATCGTTGTTACATCTGCCAGACTTTCCATTCTCGCTCTGTATTCATTCAGTTTACAGTGAAAACGGCGGCAGATTTAACATGTAAATTGTGAGTAATTGTTGCACCTGAGAAACATATTTTTTTTATTAATGCATTCCTTATTATTTTATTTAACATTTAATTCAGGAACAGGCACTTATTTATAGTTCTTTTGTCTGATTAGTTGTAATTGAACTTGCCAGCAGGGGACAGAGTGAAACTGAATGTGGTTAATAACTGCCAGTCAAGTAGTAGAAGAAGCAGAAGTTTTCAGTGGTTAGACGGAGCCCCGTTTTGTCGGAGGTGTGTGTTCCCGCTGCTACATCGTGACTTGCATGTTTTACTTATCCTGCTGGTGAAGAATAAAGTGAACTCTGTCTACACCACGTTGTTGTTGTGTGAGTCGTGTAACTTGACTGTAGAAACATGAGGTCTGTGATTCCTTAGAGACGGAAACAAAAGCAGATTCTCATTTCCAGCTGATGACGGTGGATTTTGTCACTAAAGTAAAGACTCACAAGCAGATTTCATGAGTGTAGCTGCTGATGTAAGCTAATGCTAATGCTAATGCTAACTGGACTTGAGTCAGCTGAGTCTCCAGCTGATGTTTTAATGTTTCCATCTGACACGTTTTAAAACAAGAACCCTGTGAAAGTGTTGATGTAAAGTTAGCTAACAGCTGCGTACATGATATAACATTAATGCTAACAGACTGAGGCTAAAGCTAGCTTACATCTCAGCTAACATTGGTCAGATGGTGAAATACAGCAGGTATATCTACATGATAGATGACAGAAATACACTCATTAACGTGGGAAAAGGAAGAGCAGGGACTCGATTAGAGCAGTGGACCTTGAGACGGGTCACCCAGCCAGACCAGCTGGACCACGATCACCACAGGAAGAGAGCCGGGATAAGAGCTAAGCTAACCTGACTTAGACCTGAGACAGCGAGCCAGAGAGAGAGATGCATCATCATCGACCCACTTTGATTCTTCATCAGCCCACATCCTCCTCCTCAAACCCCCACAGAACAAATGCAGATGCAGTGGATCTAACAAGTTTGACTGGAGGTAAAGTTAAAGCTAACATTAGTTAGCCACACATGCTAACGTTTGCAGGTTGTGTCAGAGCAGATAAAGACAGAGTTTAGTTGTGCTCTTGTGTTTCACAACAAACTGTCCAGACTGATGAAACTCTGAGTCTCTCTCTCCTCAGAACTTCCTGCTCACCTTCAACATGGAGACAAAGATTGACAGACCTAGTAACGGTTGCTAACCTGTGACTGGACAGTTGCTGTTTGGAGGCGGGGCTTAGTGAAGTGTCAGTTCAAGGACATCAAACTAATTGAATTCAAAGTTTTTTCCATTGAACAGATCAGATCTTTTGTTTCGGTGAAAGAAGTCGATGTTCTGATGAACTGCCTTCATGTTCGAGGAAATCATTGAAATATAGAAAGTGTGAACGTGACAATTTATTCCTCGAATGACTCAATTAATCCCTCTGAATTATCAGCGTTCATTTGTCACACACTCAGATTTACTGTAAGATGTTTTCTAACAGGACACATTCAGACAAATGAAACTTCAGTAAAGGTTGAGTCAGGAAAACTTTTCCTTTGTTCACTTCATTTCTCGTACATGCAGTTGTTCTGTCCTCTCACATCTGTCCAGCAGCACAGCGACACGTCAGAGTTATCAGACATCTGCAGGTTTCATTTGATTTTACTTTTTAATTGTTGTTTCCAGATCAGTTTACTTTCAGTTAGTTTCCACGGTGGGTTTGTTTGTTTCACTTTTGTTTTTACAGTTTAAATGTTTTGGGGGTTTTTGAATCAGTTTTTATTAGTTTCAGTATGAGTTTTATTTTTCTCTCATGTATCCTGTGGTGTCAGTCGATGATTCACATTAGATTTTACAACACAGCAACACTTTGTGAACACACTTGACTCACACTGATGTAAACAGGTGAACCAACATCTCAGACTTTTTATGTTCACAAATTTGACCAAATGGACAAAAACTACTAAAGAAAAACAAACTAAACTTTAGTTTGTTTTGTGAGAACAATCACATGAGAAGATTTTATTTTTATTTCAGTTAACTAACAGGTTTTATACACCTGGTTTTAGTTTTAACTTTAGTTTTAGTTCCTGTAACTGCCAGACATTTTTATTGAAATTTAATTTTCCTATTTTCTGTCATAATTTCATTAAAGGTTGAATTCATACAGTCATAACAAACTGATAAAGAAGTTGTTAAAATGAGAACCTTGTTTTAAATTAAATGATCTAAAGCAGAACACCTTCAAAATATATTTTGGTTAAAAAACGTGTTGCTCTGTTTGATGTTGAGTGGAACAGGTCACATGACCAGGGTTTAATCAGGGGCACACCTGTTGCATTATGGGTCAGAAGCAGCACGGCTGCAGAGGAAAAACATTTGGCCCCAAAATAACCAGATTGAGACACACTCGCTAATTTGACATGTGTCTTTAAAAAAAATAAAGTCTTTAAAAATATGAAAATAAAACAATGTATTGCTTTTTATTGCCATCTTTTTATTTTTCTATTCTAGGTTTCACTCACGTGCCACAACATCATCATGTTTTTGAGTTAAAATATCTTCATTTTCCAGGAAAATATTGATTTATGTGATAGTTTGCAATGAAAGCTAAATATTTCTCTAGATCCTCCCCTGCCACAGAGAAAAAAAAAACTTTCTCTCTAACTTCGGTTCCAAAAATGTTGGGATGTTGAATAAAATGTTGCTGAAATACAAACAGAATGCGATGATTGATGATCAATATTCAGTTGAATACAGCAGACCAGATATTGAATGTTCAACCTGATAAACCTGATTGTTTTTTGTAAATCTACAGTCATTCTGTCGGGACGGGATGAGATTTTATGGACCAAACAGCTAATTGATTAGTGGAAAACATATTGCCAGATTGATGACTTGTTAAAAAATAGATCCAAACCTGTGAACACAGGTGGAGCTCCACCTGTTTTCAATTGACAAGGTTGTGACAGGATGAATTAATCAATTAATTGAGCAAATGACCAAGAGATTGATTAACAAATGAAATAATCATTAATTGAAGTCCTATAATTATGGATTGTAGATGGTGAAATTTATAAATTCTTGCAGTTTTGTGTCGACAAACGTTCTGTTGTTTCTCAGCGTCGCTGAAGAAACGTCCGCTGACACCAACTTGATTATATAATAAGAAGTTTATTACAAAAAGTTCAGCATCATCAGGCGCCACGGTTTGTCTGTGAGAGGATTCAAAGCCCACAGGTCATGTCACTTGACTTATATACGTTCAGATGTCCACTAGTTCACAAAAACAACCCCACATGTGGTGTTCATTAAGGGGACCTCCCAAGTACGTTATATCTAAAGGGAGAACATCACTTTCTCAGAACCGAGAGGTACCACGTTCTCAACACTCCCTTAAGATTTGAGCTAGAGACCTTTTTCACCTTATCAAAACAGAATCATATGAAGTAGAACTTCAGATACTACAGTTCTTAAACTGTTTTTCACAAAGTGGTGAATCTGACCCCATCCATATTTGTGAACCACTGAGTCTTTCCAGGACGCCCCTTTAACACCCGATCATGATCCTGTCACCTGTTTACCTGAAGAACGTTCCAAACAGCTGTTTTTAGAACGTTCTACAATTTTCACAGTCTTCTGCTGCTCCTGAACCAACAGAATGTATATTTACAAAAAAAACAGTAAAGTTTATGAGTTTGAACATTAAATATCTTGTGTTTGTGTTTGTGCTGTTTTCAGGTGAATATAGGTTGAAATGGTTTTTAAATAACTGAATTCTGTTTTTATTTATGTTTTACACAACATCCCAACTTTTTTTGGAATCATGGTTTGTGTTTATCAGTGGAAATTATTTAAGAATATACTATAATTTACCAGGTAAATACTTAATAATACTAATTAATAGTAAAAAGAAGGGTCACCAAATGTTGGTTGATTTTGCAGGTGCAAAAAAAAAAACAAGTTAAATGATGAATTATGAATGAAAACAGAACTTCAGACTGTTTCTCTGTTTTTATTGTAACAACATCATACAGGAAATATCATGAAGCAGTTTGTAAAAAAGTTTTTTTTGTGTCACACTGTGAAATGTAACTGTGATATTTACATCAGCAGGACAGAAAGAGTCAGAATTCATTCATCAAAGCAACAAAACAACATATTATGTATTACAGGATGATGCCTTCATGTCTGTCGATGATATTAACAGGTGATTAGATATTTAAACATGTTAAATTTAGACAGTGATGAAAGAAGAAATGAAGCGGAGCGACGGATCGATCAGAAAGTCGTTCTGTGAATCTTGGAGTTTTTATCTGATGAAGATCTGCAGAGTTTCTGTAAGAGAAAACAAGAAAAAAAAAAGATGAATTTAATCGTCCAGAAACAGTTTTGATCTCTGTGGTTCGACTCGTGAAGACGATGAACCTCCGTCTGTACGAGATGCAAATTATACATGAAATTACAACATGAATTCTGAATGTTTCTAACTGTTTTATCAAGACGTATGGAATAAAACCAGAGACAAAAATATATCATGAAGGAAGAAAAATATTTATAAGTATGTTACACATTTTATCATGTTTAGAAACTATTTTCAGCCCCGTTAGGAAATATTTTGTATTTAAATTGTTATTTAAACACACGTCCAGCTCAACCATCGAAGACACGGATCGAGAATTTTGCTTTAAATGTTCACTGCTGCAGCTGCGAGTGATTTCTAAACAACTACGGAAAGCACAAAAGGTCAAAGCTGAAGTGAGACAGAACTCCATAAGATCAGGTAGTAACTGTGACGTTCACCTTGGTTTTCTCCTCCACATCACTTCTTTAGATGATCACGATAAACTCGACTTGTTTTTATGTCTTGCGGACGATGCTGCGTGTCTTCACGTCCTTCCTCTGTACTGAAAATCGTGTCCTTGACGAGGACCCCGTCTCCGCAAGAATATTTGTGGAGTTCTGTTAAAGATTTTTCAAATACTGAATTGAAACCACCGTCTTTCCTGAACACTGAATCAATGTTTTAGTTGTCTAAACAATAAGTGGCGCTCTGAGCTTCGTGAGTCTTCGTGAAGACGGTCGATGACGTCCCCTGATGTCCCCAAGTTAAAAACCAGTTCCCTCCTGAAAGCCTCTGTGGCAGATAAAACATGACGAATGCCTTCTAGAGCAGTTCAGTGTCCAAGAAAACAAGATCGAGCTGGTGCCCCATTGTTGATCAATCTGTTTATTATTTACTCGATCAATCGATTAATTGATCCTGGCACAAATTTGAAAAATAGGTCCAAACATGTTTGGACCTATTTTCTAACTAGTGATCAATCTGGCAAGAATTTTTCCACTAATCAATCAGTTGTTTGATTCATAAAGATGACGTCCTCAGTAACCAGAAAGAAAACAGAAAATATCCACATTTAACAAGATATAATTTTAGTTGGATATTAAATAATTTAAAAAAATCAATTAATAATCAATTAATGGTTGCAGTTGTAGAACTGACAACCCTGAATCTATCAAGACAAGCCAGTGTTGAGTTTATATCAAGAGCAAATGAAAGAAAATAGAGGCCTGTCTCTTATAAAAGCCTGGATAAGAGCTGACAGTGTTTGTGTGTTTGTGTTTTTGTACTCACACTGACTGATCCACAGCCGAAACGTCATCAGGACGTTGAAGACAATGGTCTTGAGGAGGAGGAGCCTGAGGCCTATGATGGTCATGGACACCAAGTTCACTATCGGATCTGCAGGAAACACAAAGACGAACGCAGACTTTTTAACTTGACATCTGAATTACAATCATTTAGTTTAGTTTAGTTTAGTTTAGTTTATTTTGCATGATTAAAATACATATAAAAGAAAGAAAGAATAATGAAATTCAGTGCAGGAAGAGGCAAAAAAGCCCAAAGGGCTTATTTGAAGCCTCCACCTAGTAAAATGTTCACAAAGTAATTAAGAACTCAAAACACAGAAAAATACAGAAAAGTACATAAAATAATACAAGTGATGGCAAACTACAAATGACAAAATATGTTTGATTGCAACAACAACAAAAACAGCAATTATAAAATCAATTTAAGAGCAAAAAATGTGAGTATGTGATATGTATGACAATGTTAACATGTATGATGTGTAATAATAAAAATGCTTCACAATGAATAAAACAGCATGGACAATAATCCATAAGGAAATCTTTTTACAAAACAGCAGTTGAATGTTTTTTCAGGCATCTTTTGTAACAGTTTATAGAGATTCAGGTTTTTGCCAGGTGGAAAAAATCATTCCATAGTTTAGTTCCCCTAAATCTGATTGAAAATTGACCTCTACAAGTAATGAATTTAGGAAGATAAAGAGCTGATGATTTATGAATGCAACTGTGAATTTCTTGTAATTTCTGGATCTTTTCTGTTTATTTTTCATAGATCAAGATGAATATAAAGAGAATAAAGTGACAGTACTCAGATTACTTGTGAAGAATAATGTAATGCGTTACTTTTGAACTGTTCAATCAGATTTAATACAAACCTGGTTCCAGAGTGTCGTCACATTTACCAGATTCACCCGCTTCTGAAAAACAGAACACATAACTGATGATTAGTTTTGATAGTTTTCTGTATAAAATCCATCAGAACTGAAAACTGACATCATCATGAAGAGCAGCTCCTCAAACTTTCTGCTTCATTTTACAAAACTGTTTTTTTTTTTTCTTTAATCACACTTTTCCATCGTCAGGTACAATCCTTCATTTCAGCTTCAGAAAAAATAAATACATCATAAAATTTATGTCTGAGTATCTGATTTTATTTTAAAGCTGCTACAATGAAAATGAAAACAGTCGAAATTCTCTGATTTCAGTTTGTTAACTGAATATTTTCTGGTTTCTTTCCTCGTCTGACAGGAAACTGATGATCTTTGAGTTGAGGACAAAACATTTGAGGACGTCATCTTGGACATTTTATGGATGAAAAAACAAATTGATTAGTCGTAAAATTATTGCCAGATTGATCATTACTTGAAAAAAACAGGTGGAGCTCACAGACGTATGTTTGGATCTATTGACAAGATTAATTAATTGATTAATTGAGAAAACGATTGACAGATATTTCTACTTTTGTCCACAGGGGGCTCCAAAATCAACCAGAAAAGATTTTTTACTTTTCATTCTTATTTTACGTTCTATTTATTTTTTGTCAGTTGTTTCCAGCTGAAAACAAAACAAATGTCTGTTCTGCTTTTGAGTGAATAAACATGATTCCTTCTGTATTTTTTATTTTTATTAACTGTCGGTCAGTTTTGATTTGAATCATTTTTGTCTTGAGATAAAAAAGTTTGAATCAGATGTCACTCATGCTCACCTTTACTGTCACATGTGTCTTCTTCTTCTTCTGATGATATTAAAGCCACCTGGTTGTAGAGCGAGTCCTGTGAAATCCGGATGGGTTTGGTTTCACCGAATAAAGTGTCGTTTTCGAGCACTTTGAATCGGCTGAAGCCGGCGGCCAGACACGCTTTGGTGTCACCATCTCCCACTTTGTAGAAGGACGGCTGGTACTCTTCCTCTGAAAAACACACAGACACAACTCATCAACACACAAATGTCCAATAATGTCCAATAATGTCCAATAATGTCCAATAATGTCCAATAATGTCCCGTTTTGTGTCTGCTGGAGACGAAAGAGTCGAGTCATCATGGATGTAAAGAAGAAGACGATGACGTTCACAGACACACTGTGATTCAAACACACTCAGAAACTTCCAACAATCAGCTGCTGGAAAAAAAACAAACACTTTTCATGTTCAGAAACTCGTTTCAGGAAACTTTTCACTGTTTTTAATAAAATGACACTTTTTATTTATTTATCAGTTTTATTTGTACTTTGTACTTGTTCCTGTAAAACCACAAAAAACAGAGTTCTAAACAACTTTCTTCACGTTTATTTTTTATTTTTTTCACACTTTAAGAACATTTTGAGCTTCTTAGAAATACATATCTATTTTTTTATTTTTATCCTTTTTATGTTCATACATAATCATGTGGTTTGGTTTATTCCTCTGTTTCAGTGAGGTAGTTATAAAATGTGGACTTTTGTTTCGTACAGTTTTTAAAATAAACATGTTTACTGTCCATGTTTACAACTAAAGGTTGTTCTTATAATTTATATTATTTGTAATATTTGTACGTTTCTACTCAAAGCTTTGTTTGGAAAATCTGATTTTAATACAGTTTCTAAACACGTTTTTATATATTCACATTATATTTACAGTACAGTCTAAATATAAACTGCAGTAAACTAAATCAAAAAGCTAAATACAAGTGTCTCAGTTATTAAATTATTTTATTGTCATGTTTTTTCACTGCATTAATTATTGATTTGAGATTTTCTGTAAGAAACTGCGATGCTTTTATTTACATGAATCTGTAGATTTAAACAAAACGTTCTGGTCTGAAATAAATTCTAAACTCTATGAACTTCTAGTTTTCTCTGAATCTTAATATTACAGAGTCGAAATGATTTTAGTTCATTTAATACATTTTACTCTGCTGCAGTTTGTTTTTCAGTCAGATTTAAAAAAAAACCTGTTTCAGTCAAATCATTTAAATAAATTGGAAATGATTCGATGTGTGAGAGAATTAAAACTCTACAGTCATATTTTCTTTGAATGTGTGAATGTTTGAGAGTCTTATAGGAGAAATGCAGATATTAATGTGGTACACTCTGAGTGTATATATATTAATAATTAATAAACTTACTCAACATAACGATCACTTCTGATCCGGATCCAAACTGGATTTTGTTGTCGTTGTAATTCACACAGGAGATTTTCTGATTACAAAAACGACTCATCAGTGTTTTTTCTGAGTGAAGTTTTATAAAGTTTGTGTTTCTGAAACAATAAATGAGATGAAGATTCTTCACGACTTTTAAAGTTTTTATGCAAAATAAAATTAAATGTTTAGTTCCAGCATCAAATCTGAATTTACATCAACCTGCTGACGGGTCGTGTCACATGTTGTTGTTGTTGTTGTTGTTGTTGTTGTTGTTGGACAATTTCAGATCTTTCAGTTTTTGGCAACAAGAAACAACAATTAAACAGTTTTGTTTATTTTCACCACTAAAATGTCGATGAGTTGAAAATCTTCAGCGCTGTAACGTTATAAATCTTTTTAAAAGTTGTTCTCATTATTTTCTGTCGACTTCACTTTTAGATTTTAGATTTTATCTCAAACTTATTTGTCAGAACAACCAGTTTGACTCTGGTTCCAAACACAGAAACAGAGCAGCTGCGACTCAACGCACATTTAAAAATATGAATCAGATTTTTATTGTTTTGTTTGATTTTGTTTGTACATTTAAATGTGACTTTTTTCATCCACAGTGTAAAAAAGACTAAAAAGTTTCTTATAAGTTCTTAGAAATGTCCTGTAGTCTGACAATAAACTGTTTATTAACAGTAATAAGCATCTTATAGGGCCTTATTACTATTAACTAACACTTATTAAAAGCACATTAACATATAGAGTTATGAAATATTAAAGCTATGAGTTAATTATGTTGATGAGTCAAATTTGATCACTTTGTTTTTCTAAAGGAAAGAAGCTCTGATAATCATTATGAATCATTTTCATTCTGAATTAAACGTCAGAAATGTTAGAAACTCACGTGATGAAATGAAAACTTTGATTCCAGATCCAAATATGAACTTGTAGTTGTTATTATTCACACAGTCAGTCAGCACCAATCAAAAACCTCCAGACAACAAACTGACAACGTATCTGAAGCTAACTTTGTTTCTTAATAAATTCAACAAATCTACAAATGTTCTCTGATCTGTATGAAAAAACTTTATTTATTTTTACCAGCTGCAACAAAAACTGTTGAATCTTCAGTGTCACAGTAAAACAGTCATGTGACCAAATACTTTAATAAAACCTGCTTTGTCTTTAAACTTATTTAACAGACAAATTAATCAATTATTATGACTTAACTTGGGTTAAATTTGAAGAAATTGTTAATATGATTTTTCACATGTTGAATTTTCTGCAGGCAGACGCTGGTTTTCAGAAACTAAACCGTAAAGATATAATTTTTCTTTTTTTTCTTTATGACACGTGTTTGTACGATTAAACAGATTCCAGCTGTGAAGATGATTTTAAATCCATCAGAATTCACAGAGTCAGCGGCCGCAGCACGAAAACAAGACGCTCAGAGAATCAGGGATGGAAATTATTGACAGGGTTAATATACGTTTGTTTTAGTGTAAATGAAGGAGAGACGAGTTCAAATGATCATGAAATAAAAACTGAGCTCTTATTGTTTGTTCGACACAGAGATTTCAGAGAAATGATATTTTATAAACTGACTGAATGTGGAAGCTGTGAAATGTAAAATAACGCAGGAAAAACAAAAATATCACCTCGATGCATCAGTGTGTGTGTGTGTGTGTGTGTGTGTGTGTGTGTGTGTGGTGTAAAGTTTATAAGTTTACAAAGTATTGAAGTAAAAATCACCAGTCAAAGAATCAAAGAATCATTCTAATATTTAAATAATATTTCCTGTCAGTGTCAGTACTTACTGTCCTGAACGTTTAGTTTGATCCCGTCTCCAAAAGTTAACTTCTGTCCAACATTCACACACACATCCAGTCCACGACAAAAACCATCACACACACACACACACACACTCTCAGTCCTCACAGCTTCAGTATTTACTTGAACATAATACTTCAGTTGATTATTTGCACAAAATGAAATTAATGTGCAAAAAGAGTTTTATTGAAGTTATAAATCACAGCCTGATGGAAAACATCAGCCTTTATTTATTTATTTTCTTCTTCTAGTTTTTCCATATATGTTATATTTTATATGTATATATACACAGATATTGCTGCTACTTCAGTTGCGTCTTTTAAAAAGTCGACCTGAAGTGTTTTGGAGTGAAAACAACAGATTTATGTTTGAATATGATTCAAACATGTTTGTGTGATTTACTTTGATGTATTTTCTCGTGTCAGTCCAGACGTGCAAACATTCAGACAGGAACTGAAACCGATAAGAAACTTTAAAAAAAAAAAAAAAAACGGTCAATAAAAACTACAAACTGAAACCTGAACTTCAGAGTTAAGTTGGGACATAAACATTAAAATATATTTAAATCAAGAAACCAGACAGCAGACGAACGTGAAACAACAAAAAGACAAAGTTTGACTTTTACTAGAATCTTTTTGGAAACTTTTTCTACTCACGCGTCTGAACTCTGAGCTGAATTCCTGAAGCAAAGATGATTTTCACGTTGTTATTATTCACACTGTGTGTTAGAGCTCGACAATAACCTGCTGATTACAGCCTGCAGCAGGAGCTTCGTTAACATCTTATAAGATGGTTATTAACATGAATATGTGTTATTAAGCTCATATAAGTTAAACATACCCAATAAATATGCTTATTGTGAGACTTTAAAATGTTTGTAAGCACTCAGGAAACATAACTGTTCACAGAATATTAAAATAAAAAGTTATATTTAACAGTTAACAAATGCTTAATAAAGGATTAATTAACCTTCATAAGAACAGATCTGATTTCCCCCCAAACATGTTAATCAGTGCATAATAAAGTATGTAGAAATCTTTTTAAGAAACAACAAAAACTTAGTAAAAGTTTAGAAGAGGGAAGTTTGTTAAACTTTATGATGCTGTTATAAACAGTTATAAGAAAATCATAAGGCTTTTATTAACATGCTTCAGCATTCTTTAAACTGTTAACAAGTGCTTATAAAGGTCTTATACTAATGCAATAAAGAGTTTATTATGCTATTATTAATCTTATATCATCTTAGTAACACATCAGTGTTAAGAAGAACCTTATGAGGGCTTATTACAAGCATCTTAATATAAAGTGATACCCTATAGAGAATAATATTTCTGACTCAGTGGTGTTTTTTATTCTGCAGAGCAGTAAACTGATTTTACTGTAATAAAAGCATCAGTGTCACAGTAGAATTATTGGTGTTATGAACTATGAACTGACTCAGGAAGCTTCATTTTCCTGATTCTGTTCTGTGACAAAGAAATGATCATTAATGTGTTTTGAAGCTGCTTTATTTTGGGGTATTTTCTCTCTTTAAATATATATTTGTTTAAGTTGTTTTGTATGTTGTGAAGCTGCATCTTTATCAAATAAATCATCAGCAGGACGAGTTGGTTCAATAAAATCTGCATCATAAAACAACATTATAATTAGAAACAAACACGGAGAAACGTCATAAAACCTGACTGTTTCTTTAAGAACCTGTGAAACTGGACTCACTGGTTTGAATGGAGACGTGAGTTCCTGCTCCGAACAGGATCTTCTGGACTCCAGTCTGAGTCACACATCACACACAACTTTAACAAGAACTGGAACCTGATTGGCTGCTGCTGCTGAGGCTCTCTGTGTTGTTTATTTCATTTTGATGCTGATAATTAATTGTTCTGATTTATATTCCAGATGTCTGCGTGTTCATATACAGGCTGGTTATTTACAGCTCTGATCAATCATTTTTAATTTATGAGATTTAACTGAACAGAGAGATTGAAACTGGATCAAACTGGAACGCTTCAAATGTTGATTTCTTTTTGGACATTACAGACTTTTATGATTCATAATACTCCAATATTATGATTTCATGATTTCATGATACTCCAATAATAAATCTTTAGTGAAATGTAACTAAATATATTTACTTAAATACTTCAGTACAATTTCAATGTATTTTTCCACGTTGTGCTTCTTCATATTTCTACTCAGATACATTTTGTACTTTTATCTACATTACATGAATTTAAGTTACTTTAAAGATTGAGATTATTTATACAAAATATAAATCAAATGATAAATAAAGGTATCATTGGTTCAATAACTATAATTATCTCCATCTTTACCAGCTGCAACATTAAAGTGATGAAAATATGAATAAGTCAATAATTAGAATAACTTTGAAATGGTCCATTTTTCATCATCAATACTTTTACAGCATGTTGATGTTGACACTTGTGTATTTTTACTTCAGTAGGATTTGTGTGAATATTGAAAGTAATGTGAATATTTCTGTAATAAATAAGGAATATTATTCACAGACGTATTTATTTGGTTTGTAGTTTTTAAATCAAGTTCTCACTCATTGATTCAGTCACTTTCTGTTAAATAAAGATAAAATCTTACGGTTTTGTATTTTCAGCTCAGTTCCTCGTCCAAAGATGAGCCTCTGAGTCGCGTCGTTCACACACTGAGACGCTTCACAACATGAAGTCACCGAGTCCAACGACTCAATGTTTGATTTTATAAAACACTCAGAAACTTTAACAGTAATTCATATCCTCATCTTTGTTTTAGGTTTTTATGTGAATATTTTTCTTTTGGTTCTCCTCAGATATTTAAAGTCAGAGTTGTTTGAATCACGCAGTAAGAAAAGTTTTCTCGTTGTATTTAAGACAAAACACAATATTGTTCTCATAAGACTAAAAAGAATAGAAATCAGTTTAAAGGTGAAATACGTATAAACATGTCTGGAAACATTAAGTTTTTGATGATTTATCAAAGTTTTCAGTTTGTCTTGAAGAACCCAAACTGTTGTTTTCAATAAATTATTTCTTTTCTGTTCGCTACTAAACTCAGTGTAAAGATGCTTTTACTGGATTTTCATTTAGTTTGTGATAATTACATTAAAGTTAGTTTGACTTTACAGGTTTTCCTATTTTTCCTTTGTCTTATTTAATGAGTGTTCAAATATGAAAATTACTACTGGAACCAACAGACAGAGTTAAAGACAATAAAGTTTGTTAATAAAGATTCTTACTGGATTGTATGAAGAGTTTGGTTCCTTTTCCAAAGATGAGTTTACGTCCAGCATCATTCACACTGTTCATCTTATCAGATCAAAAACATCTCAACTCATAAACTCTCAAAGTTTTTACTCTTTAGAATAAAAAAACAATAATCTCATAGAAATAATGTTGTTAACGTGGCAACGCAGATGATGAATACTAACTGGACTCATACATTTTAAACTGGTTCTGTGGATCAACTTACTGAGTCTGAATCTAAGAACAAATATTAATGTTCACAGAAAACACTTTACAACATGTGACTTCAAACTGTCATAACCTTCACATATGAGTTAAAAATGACATTCAATAGATCGTTCAGTGATAAAGAGACTTACTGGTGTGAACCGTCAGCTCTGTGCCAAAACCAAAAATCAGTTTGTTGGTTCCATAATTCACACAGTGTCACACTTCAGTCTAAATACACCACGAAACACAATCTACTCTTTTATAACTTTAAAAATATTTTTAAACTTTCTAAAGAAACAGCGAGGAGACATTCAGAAATGAAAACTGAGTTATTAATGATCCCCTAAATGTTTAATATCCTCAGTTAGAAAAGTTAAAATCCTGAATGACTGAGTGTAATTAGGGTGAATTTAATCACCTGTAGTTTA
Source organism: Lutjanus erythropterus (assembly GCF_056507025.1). Classification (NCBI taxonomy): domain Eukaryota; kingdom Metazoa; phylum Chordata; class Actinopteri; order Lutjaniformes; family Lutjanidae; genus Lutjanus; species Lutjanus erythropterus. The sequence continues at coordinate 498,422 of NC_139328.1, forward strand.
ATAAGATGAAATGTATGATGGAGTTTTACTGTTTTAACTAATGTATTAAAAGACTCTTTCAAACATATAAAGGGCCTCATTACCTACAGAGATATTTACAGATATTATTTTTAAAAAACTCACGGAAACAATCAGATAAATCAGATGAGAAGAAAATAAAACAGTAATCAGTCCAGGTTAAAAAGTCTCAGAATAAAAGTTTTCACTGTTTGCTGACGATGTCGTTTTATACATCAGAACCTGAGTGAATGAAAACTGTGTGCTGATCATCCAGGAAATGAAACAAGGACGAAAAAGGAATTACTGTATTTAAATATAAGTAATTAATAATCAATATCAACAATCAATCATTTTGATATAAAGTATTGTTGTTGGTTTTCAGGTTTGAGTTGTTATCTGATCATATTACATTTTATTTTAGCTGTATATGAATTTATGTTTCAGATTTGTTCACATTAACTTTCTTTCTTTTCTCTTTTTTTACCTGATTATTGGATTAAAAAAAATCTACTCAGTCTTTGAATCTGTTTTACTTCACTGAACATTTATCTTTAACATGTTTTACTTCACTGAACGTTTATCTTTAACATGTTTTACTTCACTGAACGTTTATCTTTAACATGTTTTACTCACCATCCTGGACGATGAGTTTAATTCCTGATCCAAACTGGAGTTTTTCATAACCACTTGTAGTCACACAGTTCAGGAACTCTGATCAATAACTCAGATGCTCCAACACAAGATTTCACAACAGCAAAGATTTTTTTTCTTTTTTCTTTTTTTAACTCATGTATTGATGAAAACTTTGGCACCACCAAAGTCAATTATATTTGCTCTGTAAACAGATTATATTTTTCACTGTTGCCACAAAACATTCAGGTAACTTGAAGATTTATTCCTGCATGACGACATCGTGTTCTCACAAGATTTGAAATAAATGAAAAATAATGAAAAATATCTTTGTGTGGATAAACAAGTGTTCAATAAATATAAACAAAGAGTTTTGACTCACTGTCATAAACGATGAGTTCAATTCCAGACCCAAACTGGAGTTTCTGAGCACCAGTTCCAATCACACAGTTCAGAAACGCTGATCAATAACTTCACTAACTCTAAACATTTGACAGAGATCTTTTTCTTTTTTAAACAAGCTTTAAACATTTTTAGTTTTGTGTAGTATTGATTATCCTATAAGAAGAATTCTAGAAAAAAAAACTAATTCATTAACTAATTAATTATCATGTAGTCAAAAAAATGACTGGAAAATTAGAGAAATTAGACAAGGATTTTTTTTTTAATACAAAGGCTGCAGTCAGTTTTGTTTTAACTGTCATATATGTTTTAATTAATTTGATTTTTAATTGTTTTGTCCATTTAGTGTCAAAACTTGTGGGAAATATCGAGCAGGTTGACAGAGGTGGAGAGAATGAGTTAACATTTCTTATTTAGTTTGATAAACAGAAAAAAGTCAGTTTTCAGTGATAATAATAATTATTATTATTATTATTATTATTATTATTATTATTATCAATTCATTTCTTGTTAGTCAAGTAAATTCATGTGTTTATAGTTTGTGTAGTGCAGCTGTTTTTGACTGACAGAGTTATGAAATCATATCATTTTAACCTTCAGTAAAAAGTTATTTAGTGACTCGTCTCTGATCCAGTCACTTATTTAATGAAAATAAACATAAAATCTTACTGTTTTCTATTTTCAGCTCAGTTCCTCGTCCAAACTTCAACCTTCCAGTGCCGTCATTCACACAGCGACACGCGTCACAACACAAACTCACGGAGCCCAAACATACATGGAGTTATGGGTCATATTCAAAAAAGAAATAATTAAAAGAAATATTTTAAGAAATGTTTCAGTGTTGAATCAGTTCTGTGTGTTGAAATGTTGATTTGTTGGTTAAGTTTAAAAGTCAAAGGTGAAATGTTTGTAGATTTTTGTTTCTTTTGTTCAAATGACAAAATTTAAAATGTATTTTTATTAATTAAATTTTCCAAATTAAATTAAACAGTAGCTCGTAGAAAAAGTTTCCTCCACATTAAGAAACCTTGTTGTCATGAGGTTTAAGAGAATAAATTAAAGGAAAAGCTGAAATGTGAACTCTTCATGATTCTGTTGTGATAAAATCAGTTTTTACTCACCGTCCTGGACGATCAGTTTAATTCCAGATCCAAACTGGAGTTTGTTGTAACTGTTTGAAGTCACACAGTTTAAAACTGCTGAGCAAAAACTCTGTTTGTTCAAATACTTTAAAACTACATGTTTTCTATATTTAATATACAGTTAGTGTTTAACTTGTGTGTTGTGTTTATTGATTGATGTGTCACATTATAATAACATTAAATCTGCTCAGGTTATTGTCAGATGCTTTTAGATAAAGGTGATCATTTATGAAGACAAATCAGATCATAAACAAATAAATAATTTCACAGCCTGCAGTTGTGCATCACTTTTTGTTTGCACATGCAAAAATAATCATGCTTTGTGGCTGTAGAAATATTCTGTTCACATGTAAAAAAAAAAAGTTTTATCACTGGTTTAATTTGTATGTGTCTACAAAGGTTTTATAGTTGTACAAGTGTTTTGTGTATTTGTAATTAAAGTTTGTGCAGAAATATTTGAAACAGTGAGGTTACACAAAGTCTGAGACACGGACACTCAGATTTCCAATCTTTTTATGTGACCCTGAAGTTAAAAGCTACGAGGAACGATTTACGTCTGTCTGTGATTGGCTGTACATAATAACAACTGCAGGACGTTTTAAAGCTCAGACTCTTTAGGATTTATCTCAGTAATAATTTTCTTGTTTTGGCCGACATGACAGTATTTAATCAATCAATCGATCAATCAGATCTGCTGTAAATTCACTCAGTTTGTAAATGAAGTAAATTAATTTTTTATCAGAAATCGACTGAATTGTGACTGAGTTAATGAAAACTATCAATAAGATGAAAATGACTTTGTTGATCGTGTTTCTGCTACGAAATCGAGGTGAAGTTGATAAAAAGATTTGACTCACTGGTCTGAATGATTAATTTGGTTCCTGGTCCAAAGTTGAGTTTTCTGCCTCCAGAGTCGGTCACACTGAGATTCACAACAAACCAAAAACTCTGCCTCTGATTTTTGTTTGTAGTTTGAAAGTTATCAACGATCAAAGTGTGTTATTTTATGAAAAGTGTTTTTTTATATGTGGATGTTTTTTCACTGATGTGAAATGTTCTGAAACACGAACTTTGAATTTTCACAGATAAATTTGTCATAAAGAAACGACGACACTTTGAAACAAAACAGTGACAGTCGCAGAGATAAATGATAAAACTCGATCATCATAAATCATAAAAAGTCATTTTCTTACTGGTTTGTACAAACAGAGTCGTTCCGCTGCCAAAGAGAAATTTTCCACCACTGAGATTCACACAGTGAAGAAGAGGATGAAGAAAAGCTGAACTCTGAACTCGCTGCTGGTTTTAAGATTAAAACTGATCCAAACTTGTATTTTCTGCTGATAAAGACAAACTTTTAGAGGCGTCACCTGATATAAAGAATGGAAAATATAATAATGAAGAATATTTTGGTGATTTTTTTTCAACACAGTCTTTAAATTAACCTCAGATTTATATTATTTTCTCCTTTCACATGCGGCCAAACCCACTACAGTTTCTTCTAAATATTACAAGACTACAAGATAATTGAGATAAATGACCCACCAATCAGTGGCTTGATTTTGGACATTTATGGGATAAATTAGCATTTAGCATTAGCAGTTTCTGTTCAGGATGTACAGAGTCAGAAAACTTCTCAAAGATATCTGACTAAGAGTTCAAGTCGCTGCAGAATCCATGAATTAACCTTCAAACTTTAACTGAAGATATGAATAAAACAAACTTACTGGATTCGACCGTCAGTTTGGTTCCAGAACCAAAGAAGATTTTATAAAGTCCAGATCCAGTCACACAATGACAGCAGGAACTACACAAACACTGAACCTCTGCTGCACATGACTCTTAAAAATGTCACATTTAAAACTCTTACATGGTTTTTTTACTAAAAAGACTTCATTGTTTAAACAAATCTGTTTTTATAATAACAAATCATACTGTTATCATCAGAAAAGAGAATTTCTCTAAATGTGACGAGGACTGAAAAATGTTGAAATACGTTTTTCTGCTTTCAGTTTTTTCCTCCAATTAAACCTGAAAAAGATTCAGGATTAATCCTCACGGCCTTCAACAGTTCATTTATTTCTTTTTCTGAAAAGTTTTTTTTTTTTTCCTGATTGTTGTCAAAAAATCAGTTCCAGTTCATTTCTGCCTGAAACAAAATCAGTTATTAAAAAACAGACAAACTGTGACAAAGTGAGTCACATCGTCTGCAAACAGAACAACAGAAGTTAAATTCAAGTTGTTTTTCCGTTTCAGTCGACTTCTTCTCGTCTGTTTGTTGTTTAGTGTTCCAGTGTCTAATCTGAACAAAACCGTAAGATTATCAATAATAATAATGATCTATACTGTTTTATCAGTTACCGTTCAAACTTTTCAGTGAGTGAAATGTTAAAGATTAGTTTTTTTCTTACTTGTTTCTACAGACAGAGTGACTCCAGAGCTGAAGAGCAGCTTCACTCCATCATTCACACACCAGAAACACACTCAACAAAAACACACACCACCGTTTTAAGATCAGTTAACAAACCGCATGAATAAATAAAGACTGGAATTAAATGAAATATTACAGAGATAAAACATGGCAGAGATTTTAGTTACTAATGTGAGATTCAACTGTTTAGTAAAGAAAAAAATAAAAGTCTAAATAATCTGATATATGAAAGATTATTATGTTACTGACTTGCTTCAGTCAACAGTCAGTTCAGTGTCACGACTGAAGAGTTTGTAAAACTTAAAATCAATCACAAACTCAAATACATAAAGTACATAAAGTACTGAGGTCCACTGACACGACAGAATACTGTGTTTTCAGTATAAAGTTAAGTGAATTATTTAAAATAAGAACAAGAAGATTAAAACCTAAAAACATCTTTTATTTTATTTGACTGATTCAGCTTCAGTCGAGCTGCTGGATTCACATTAATAATTGCTCACCTTTATTTTATTTTTCTGTGTACAAACCACTGTTTTAAATTATGTTTAAAATAATATTATATATTGATGAGTGTGACTCAGTTTCTATTTATTTAGCAGTTAATATTTGGAGGTCATAAATAATCTGGGTGAGATTAGAGACTGCAGGTGGATTTAGTTAGATTTTACAGTAAAGGTGAATTTGATTCTTTTATCGTGTATTTGATGTATTTTCAGCAGCATGGAAGCAGCTCTGAATGAATTTTACTGAACTGATGGAATATTTTACCTGTATTATTTATCTCAGTTATTAACCTGTTGTGATGCGTTTACTGATCATCTGATAAAAAACTAAGTTGTTGAACAAGTTTTTCCAAATATTCCAGGTATTTGATGTAGTTTTAATGTTTGAGCAGGTTGACATGAATCATTTTTCTCTAAGATTCAACGTTTTCTCAGTTTTTTTTCTCACCACTGTAACAAAAACTAATAAACATTTATTTTAAATCAATTACAGTATATTAATAAATAATCAGTACTTACTGGCCTCGACATTCAGCCTGATTCCTTCACCAAAAATAAATTTACAGTTTGACGTCACACAGAGTTTCTGTCTTTAACAATAACTGTCGTAGAAAAGTTTCTCACTACAATGAATTTAATCACATCGTCTGCAAACAGTTTAACAGTTTAACTGATTCTACTCTTAACTCTAAGTTTGATGGTTTCTATTAATAAAATATCTTTAAAATGTGTTTGAGTCATAACTCTGATTTCACAGCAGTTATGACAGAGTTTATAGCAGAGTTTATAACAGAGTTTATAACAGAGTTTATAGCAGGAGTTTTCATTTTCAATCTAAACTGTTGATCAAAACTGTATAAGAATGTGTTTTTCTGTGAAGAATACTTTTAGAAGTTAAAGAAATATCATTTGTTATATTGTCAGATCAAAGTGTAATTTGCTTATTGAATATTTAAATTTTACTCACGGCTCTCTACGGTCAGTTTGGTTCCTTTTCCAAAGAAAAGTTTCCAGTTTGATCCTGATCCAGTCACACAGCTGATCTGATCTGATCAATAACTACAAACTGTTTCCTCACCAAGCTTCAAAAACACAAACCGTCTTAAAGTTTGTGATTAAAATAAAAATGAATATTTATGAAAGAACATATTGTAAAGTTTAAACAGTGACTATGACATCACATCATCTGTAAACATCTGTATGTGACGACTGGCTTGAATTCTGATTCTCTGTTGAATTTTGGACTCAACATGTTCGGGATATTTTAATTAATATTTGTGTTTTAAACACTTTTTTCAACAATAAAAACCCCGACTGTTTCCTCATCAACATTCTCTGTTTAAAAACTGCTGGATAAAATAACTGATCAAATTAATTGGCAGGATTTCTGTAAATAATTGACTGATATCTGATATCAACTCTGTGCAGAAGATTTGATACTTGTGATGCAAAAATCAATGATACCAGCAGTGAAAAGAGATTTAACTCCATTATTTGTTAGAAATGAATAAAGAAACTTACGTGATTCAACTTTGAGTTTTGTGCCAGAACCAAAGATGAGTTTTGAACTTGAGAAATCAGTCACACAATAGAAAACACAACTTCATAAACCCTCAGTGAGACAAACTCATGAAGACGCTCTGATTATATTTGAACTGATAAAAATAATTCTTCAGAGGTTTAACATGAACTGAGTTCAAGATTCACAGCAGAAAGTTCAGTACGACTGATCTAATAATATTTTAGACGCAGAAGTTTTTAAAGATTTGTTTTTGTCAAACGTTAAAAGTTAATCTGGTGTTTTTTTGTTTGTGTTTGAGCTGAAAAATCCTTAAAGTCACATCGATCCAGCATCATTTCTTCAGAATGAATAAAATAACTTACTTGATTGAACGGTCAGTTTTGTTTCAGAGCCAAAGATGAGTTTGTTATTTGAAAAAGAAGTCACACAATAAAAAAGCCAACAACAGGAAGCCTGAGCTCACAGACCTTTTCTATCTACCATCCAGACAAATATAGACCTGCTGTACATCAATAATATTAGAAAACCTGAAGTTAAGCTTCATATGTTCTTTTTTTTTTAATTTTGCAGAAACTGTTGAAGGACGTTTCTCTTCTTTTTCTCTGGAAACAGAACATCATGTATGTTATTGTTTGATATTTATATTTATATTTAAAGCTCAGTGAAAAACAAATATGAACCTGAATTTCTTAATAAAACATTATGAAGCCAGTTTCTTTTGGAAAAAATAATTTGCACCAACCATCAGTGTAAAACCCTACAAGATGTGCAGGTGAGTAGTGGAACCATAAAACTCTAAACATACTGGAACTGGAAATCTAATTATTTGAATTATATATTTTGATTTGTTCTCTTTTGTTTTATTTCTGTTTTCTTTTGTTGTGTGTTGTGTACGTGTGTGAATTTAGCGATAACAGATCAAACATAATTGATTATTAATTCAGACAATAAAATCTCACCTGATCCAACGATGAGTTTGGTTCCAGAAGCAAAGATGAGCTTCGTGTTTGAATTTCCAGTCACACAGTAGGAGATGAAACTATAAAAACTCTGAGATTGATGAGATGCAGGATTTTTTTTTTATTTATATGTGTTATATTTTTACTGTGGTCAGAAATTAAATGATGACTGGAGTTTAACAGAAGTTTAAAACTCGTCTTTAATGTTTATAGAGTGTTTTTTTTTATTTTTAATGTGAGACGCTGATGTGAAAATGTTCAGAGATTTGAATTAGATCAAAAATTATTTCAACTTACTTGACTGAACAATCAGCTGTGTGCCAGAAGCAAAGGTGAGTTTTGAGTTTCCATAATCAGTCACACAATGATAAACACGACTTCACAAACTCACGGATCAATAACACAAACTGTTTCCTCATGACATCACGACAGTTTCATTTAAACTGTGACGAGAAAATCATTTAGTCTGATGAAGTAAAAGAGAACAGCTTCATGTGACTAAAGAAACTGACGAGCTGCTATAAATGTGTGCAAATTAATCAAATCTAATGATTAGATATTAGTTTAAACATTATTCCTCATGAATAAATAAATAAATAAAGTAACTCACTCAATTCAAGCGTCAGTTTTGTACCAGAACCAAAGAAGATCTTGTTCCCGAAACCGTTCACACAGTCAGAAATCCACTGACAGAAACACGACGGTCAGTTCTGTCTAAGATCTGAAGAGTTTCTGAGGCGTCAAACAAAAACGGACCAACAAACCTTCAAAAATACATCATGTCATATATAATATATCACATATATGATATATATATATGTTTTTCATTTATAAAGTCAGCTGTGGGTCTGAGAAAAGACACGACTTCTCCTTTTACATTTACTGTTAATGTTTCAGAGTAAAAAAAGAAAGTTTAAACTAATAATATTGAACAGTAGTTGTTAATATTTGTTTCTTGTTGTAATGAAGTTATTTAGATTAACTTTTAATTTTCTACATGATGAGAACAAACTGATATCAGCCTGTAAAAGGTGAAAGAAGATGATTTATCCTGTGGATCCTCTGGATATGATTAATAATTAAACTTACTGTCGTCTACGATCAGTTTGATTCCTTCTCCAAAAATCATTTTCCAGTTTCCTGATCCAGTCACACACAGTTTTTACTCTCAACAAAAACTGCAGCATAATGAAAATAAAATATTTCATCACATCGTCTGCAAACAGCTGCACTTTTACTGATTTATGTTAAACATATTCATTAATCATTATTCAAATATTCTGAATTCTTTTGGGTTTATGTTGAATTTCTGTGTGTTTGTTGTCAGTGTTTCTATCATGAAGGATGGTTTTGTGATTAATAACAGATCTGTCAGTCACTCAGATTATTAATACTCACTGTTTTCTACTGTTAGTTTGGTTCCTTCTCCAAAAAAGAGTTTATAGTTTCCTCCTCCTGAAGTCACACAGTGGATCTGATGTGAACAAATACTGTAGGGACGGATTCACTGTCAAACTGCTTCAATTCACTTTAATCAACTCACTAGAAATAATAAAAATAAAACTAACTGTTGTCTTAAAGCTGAAAATCAGATTAAATCCTTACATGACTTCATGTCTTTGATAGTTATTTTGTATCATCTGTTGAGGATGACAGATGTAAATAAAGTTCTTCAATCTTTGGATCCATGTGTTTGAACAGAAACGAATGACTGACAGCTAAATAAATGTCACACACGACTGAAGGGACTTTTTGTTGGACTTTGTCAAACCGTCCAGTTTTAGTTGGACGTCAGTGAAACTCAACATTTAAACCATGAAGAAGAGATCAAATATTTACTTACTGGAGCCAACAGTCACTTTAATTCCAGATCCAAAGACGAGTTTAGACGCTCCAGAATCCGTCCCACAACATCGACCACTGCACTTTAATGGGTTTTATTATCTGAGAATCTTTGAGTCTAAGTAGGTTTAAAGGATTTAATTCACTCAATAATACGACTGATAAAAAGTACAAATCAAAACTTTGCTGTAAACTTTTAAAATAAACTTTACCGTCTTTGTTGAGACGTTAAATTTAGTTTTCATGATGATTTAAATGGTTTTACTTTGTTTCATGTTTTATTTGTTTATTTTGTTAAAACAAACAGAATTTAACTCATTTTTATCTTTTAAATGTGTGAATTATTAATACTCACTGTTTTCTACTGTTAGTTTGGTTCCTTCTCCAAAAACGAGTTTATAGTTTCCTCCTGAAGTCACACAGTGGATCTGATGTGAACAAATACTGCAGGGACGGATTCACTATGAAGCTAAAAACAATATCCACATAAAAGTCATGCTTTTTAAGAAATGAGAAAATCTCTGTGACTCTTTTCTTTTTTATATTTTCATTAAAAGTTTTTAAAAGAGTTCAAGGTGCTGAAAATTAAACATTAAAGTTTGATATATTTGAAAATAAAAATCATCAAATCTGTGGAGGTTTTCTCTGACGTGGTTTATCTTTGTTTTATTTTAGCTTCCTGTGACTAAATCTGCAGATTAAAGCTGAGATGGTTTTTATAAAATCTACTTACTGAAGCTGACTGTAAGTTTGGTTCCAGATCCAAAGATGAGTTTAGAAACTCCAGAACCAGACGCACTCTGACAGATCCAGCTTCAGAAACCCACACATGGACCAGAGAACTTTGATTTCATCTCTCATCAATATAAATAAGAGACTTTCAATAAACTCATGGTTCTGACACACAGCTGACATGTTTTATTTATGTTTTATTTAAAATTTGACATCTGATCTTTTTTTCTCCCAAAATAAAAGACTGAAACACAACAGCTTCTATTTGAAACGGTCAGTTTTTCTCTCTGAATGTCTTCACATACAAAGTTTACATGATGTTTATGTTTGTTTTATTTTTATTGTTGTTTATTGATTTCTCATTTTCCCCTCTGACATGAATTTCGAGGTTAAAGTGATCAGTATATTCAGTTATTGAATCTTTCTGTTAACTTGTGTAAAACTGTGTATTTTGTTGTATTTTTCACGTCTTGTGAAGATTTTAGTTTGTTTTCCGACATGAAACCAGGAGCTCAGAATGAAATCTGTCCAGTCAAACTTTGTGTTGACTGACTTCTGTCAGAAGAAGAATTTGTCCTTTAAAACAACATTTTAGACTCTTATTGTTAAAAATGTTGACGTGCTGAGATCTGTACGTTCAGTTTGAAGTCTTCATCAGAGCTGACGTACAATAATAATGAAATTATCTGGATACTCACTGGACTCTACAGTTAATCGAACTCCTTCTCCAAAAACTGTTTTCCAGCCTGTTGAACCAGCAGCAGTCACACACTGTTTCTGATCACAACAAGAACTGTGATGTGTTCAAGTACATCATCTGCAAAGAATTATATCTGTATTTTAGACATAATGAACTGTTTGATGGGTTTTTTTTAGGAGCTGCTGGATCAGAGGTTCAAACTGAACTAAATATAAAGACTGTGATCATCATGTGATCATATTTTAGTTGTAGTTGTGTTTCAATGATTCACTTCAGATCAGAGGATCAGTCGATAATTATATATTATCGTCTAAATCTATCATTCATTATGTGATTTATTAATACTCACTGTTTTCTACTGTTAGTTTGGTTCCTTCTCCAAAAACGAGTTTCAGGTTTCCTCCTGAAGTCACACAGTGGATCTGATCTGAACAAATACTGATTCCACTCCGCTCAACCAGATACTAACAACGAATACAGTAAAATTAATATTTCTCACTTTAAAAGTTAATTAATAAAACTAATCAAAGTAAAAAAAGAAGCTGCGGAACGTGAAGGTTTGTACAATAATATTCATATAAACACATCTTGATATTTTAAAATGTGTTTTACTTTGTGAAGAAACAGTCTGTGTGTAGTATTTGTTTGCAGTATTTGTACTTTAGATACTCACTGATCTCAACAGTCAGTTTGATTCCACTTCCAAAAAAGATTTTGGTGTTTGCAGACGTGGACACACAGAGACTCAGAGCTGAACAAAAACTGTTTCCTCACCAGAAAAGACGAGTACAGATTGAATGTTTAGTTCAGAAATATGTCTGAGAACATTTATAACAAAGGACGTTTTTAAAGATTAAATAAAACATATGTGTTGTTTTTATTTTACTAAAATACTACACACATTATTGAGCTTCTATTTTAGGAGCCATCAGATAAATTATTAATTAGAGCAAATATCAGCTGATAAACTTTTGTCTCAAGAATCAGATGGTAAAAAAAATCCCATCAAAAATAAACGGAGTCATTTCTAAAGTAAAACGTTCATTAAAATCAAACAGTTATGATTTATCATCAGACTAAATGTTTAACATTTAATACACGCAGACATAATAATGTTTCATATATAAAATACAGCAGAGAAACTTGAAGAAGTTTTACTCACTGGATTCAACAGTCAGCTGTGTTCCTTCACCAAAAACTATTTTTCTGTTTCCTGTTCCAGACTCACAGTGTTTCTGCTCTCAGCAAGAACTACACACTTCATAATAAAAAATATAATAAAAAGAAAATCACATCATCTAAATTAGATTCATGCTTTTTCCCTCTGGATTTTCTTTCTTTTTTTTTTTTAAAAAAAAGGTAAAACATAATTTTTCTGTTTCATGTAGGATTTTCCATTTCTTAAATTATTTTACTGAATTATTTTAACATATTTTGAGATTTTAATGTCAGAATCTCTGTGAGAATTTAAGATCAATTAAAATTGAATGTTGAAATAAATCATCCTTCCTGACAGGTGGTTCAGTGTTTGAAGGTCATTTTAAATATCTCTCAATAATAACTTCATACTGAAATATCAGATCATTAAATGTAAAGGTTGTGTTTATTTCTGGGCAGTAAATCAGGTTCAGTTCAGATTAATATTCATCTTACTCACGGTTCTCTACTGTCACTTTGGTTCCTTCTGCAAAAATCAGTTTGTAGTTTCCAGAAACAGTCACACAGTGGATCTGATCTGAACAACAACAACTACACAACCTGCTTCTTCCTGAACACAGATCACACAAAACAACAATCATCCCATGATTTTCAGAATTAATCTCTGTATTAATTTATTAACTTATGTTTCATGTTTGAGTTATTTTTCTTTACAGCCTGCAGTTAGGAGGGAATTTAAATGAAGATTATTAGTTTTAAGAAACCATATTTTTACCAAACAGAAATGATGTTATATCATTTAAATAAATCGGTCAGCTGATGAGATTAAAATCAGAAGTTCACTGTTTTAAAGGTTTGACATCATGTGATTTTTGTTCATGAGTGAAAACAAAAACCCGATTCTGACGTCTGAAGAGTCAGACTCAGAGCACCTCTGATGTTTGACCTCTGACCTCTGATGTTTGACCTCTGACCTCTGATGTTTGACCTCTGACCTCTGTGTGGATTAAACTGCAGTTTTACTGTTTCATAACTAGAATTAACTCACAAATAAACTCTGTTTTTCATTAATTAACGACTGAACTAATAACTGAAACACTTTAAAAAGTCAATAAATGTTTGATAGTTAAATTAAAATATTGAAAATGTTCAACTAGAGATGATTATAATTAATCAATGATCCAGATATCAAAGATATAACAGATTATTTTATGAATGTGCTCGACATGTTATCTGATAGATAAATTGATGTGTTTCATATGTAGATGTTTGTGTCTTTATGACAGTTTATAACCTGTTTCATAAGCTTGCATGAAGTTTTAATTGATGTTGGAAATGCATTATGGTTCGTTTGGTATTTATGTTTTTAAATAATGATCATTATGAAACTTTTAATGCCATGAAATACAGTGAAGTCGTTTTATTAAAATCATATCTGCTACATTAACTAGATTAAAGCTGCTGTTACATGTTTGTTGGTTTCTTTAAAAATGTAAATTTGTGTTAATCAGATTAAATTTGACACCAAACTGATAGAAATGTTTTCAGATTTAAGATTTAAATTTCACTGATGTTCGATTAACATGAACGGATCAGTCAAAACTAGAAAACCTGAAGAAGCAGTGATGAATTTAACACACATCATCTGCAAACAGCTGGATTTAATTTTTATTTTTACAGACGCAGGTTAAGAGATGAAGATCTCAGGTTTAAGGACAGAAAAGAAAAAGTTTTACTGGAAAACATTTTCTACATGTGACTTTATATTTTGGGAGTTCGGAGGACATTTATTTTTATTAATATCTGACTGAAAAGTTCAATTTGCTTAATGAAAACTAATGAAATTGAAATGCGAGTGATTGATTTTGGTTGTGGACTCACGTGTCTCCACAGTCAGCTGGACTCCAGATCCAAACGTTATTCTGTTGTTGTTTGTCCCACAGTTCAGACTGACAGGACAAAAACCTCCAGCCTCCACAAATACAAACTAAAGGTCTTTATTTTACCTTTAAATGTCTCCTAATATGTTTGTGTCATGTTACATCTTTTTATTATACATCAATATTATATGAAATATTTTCAGTTTCTGTTTTTATTACAGTTTGAAGATTTTCCTTTGATTGACTGAACTGATTTTTTTGTCCTCTAAATATTATTTTTATGTTGACAGTATTTGTTTGTTTATTTATCATCTGAAAAACAAACATTCAAACCAACATGTTGTTTCTGTATCTTGACTCTTTATTTTTGGTTCTACACTGTTTTATCTCAATAAAAAAGGAAATAAATAAAAAATGTCATTAATCTTTTTTGAATTATGACGACTGACTGACTTCACTGAATCAAAAAATGAGACTTTAGATGTGAAAAAAAGGTCCTTGAATTATTTTAGAGTGTATCTGGATGTTTAACAGTTTTATTTATGATGTTGTACAACAGAATGTAGATTTTCTTTAACTGTAACTTGGAGCTTTAAACAGATTTTCACCACAGAGTGAAAAGAATCTAACTTACTGATATTAACATGAAGTTCAGAGCCGCTGCCAAAGATCATCTTGTTGACAGACACAGTTTGAAACTTCAGTGAGCTGCAGCAGAAAACGACTCAAAGATGAATCGAGGAAAATGTTCAGGTTTACTTCATGCTTCACTTCAGTTCAGTTATTTTTGGTTTAGATGAAGCTGATGATTTGAACACGTTGGTGTGATTTTAGAATAAAGAATTTATTCCTCATTTAATGTCACAGTATGAGACGTTAATATTTAAAGATTTATTATTAAAGTACAAACTGAACAGCTGAGATCATTTTTCTGCAGAAAAACTGAATCTATATTTCTTTATTTATACTTTTTATTGTATTTTTCTTCTGTTTCAGTTTTGTATTTGTATATTCAAATAAAACTCTTGAGTTTTTACTTTAAAGATGCTCCATATGAGTAAAGTTTATAATCTGGATCAGAACTTACTGACTTCAACCTTTAATCTGGTTCCACTTCCAAAGATGATCCTAAACTGGTTTCCAGTCGTCACACAACACTGAGTCCCATCACACAAACTGAACCGAACTTCATCCAGTAAAATGACTGAAAAATTATTTGAAACTCAATGATCCAGGTTTTATTACATTTATCGATGTATTTATGATGTATTGATCAGGACTGACGTCATATTTTAGATCAAGTGTTTTAATATTTTCACACTGATTTATTTCCTACATTGTGCTGAATTCATGAACTTTATATTAAAGATATTTATGGTCAGGATCAATACTTACTGGGTTCAATGGTTAATCGGGTTCCACTTCCAAACATGAGTTTATATCCAGCTGCTGCATTCACACAACATGAAGCAGCTTAACACAAACTGAACCAAACTCCATTCAGAAAATCAGTGTTTTTACAGTCAAGATTTTGTCTCATAAAAATAAGTTACCATTTTCACTGAAGGAATCATAAACAACTTTCCATATTTTCTGTACAGTAGAAATATTGAACAAAGTGTCAGTGATTATTTCATTATGATTAACTTAATTAGTTAGAAGAGTGAAGTTTTACACTGAATGATTTATATTTGATGCAAATCATTTCCATCACTGTCAACAGTGACACAATTAATAAAACTTAATAAGCTTTATATCTTTTTATTATTTTTATTTTCCATTCTGTTTTTGTTTGAATTATTTCATTCATCAGTACTCACTGGCTTCAACGTTTAATCTGGTTCCACTTCCAAAGAAGATCTTAAATCCATCAGTCACGCAACATGAAGCAGCGTGACACAAACTGAACCAAACTACATTTAAAAAATCAGTGTTTTTACATTTGAGACTTTCCTCTGAATCATTACAGTCCAGTCACAACAATAAGTTATTTCTACATTATATGTCACTTTGTTATTTATATCTTATAAACAGAATCTGATTTTTTATTGAACAGTAAGATACAGCAGATTTAACTATTTTAGAAACTGCACACCAACAAATATGTGCATGTTTGTGATTAAAGCTTCAGTGTCAGGTGGATAAAAATCTTTGGATAAACTCCAGATCTGAAAACTCTGGGTTATAATTTAAATCAATACTTACTGGCTTCAGTGTTTAATCTGGTTCCACTTCCAAAGATCATCTTATACTGATTTGAACCTCCAGTATTCACACAACATGAAGAACCACAACACAAAGTCTCAGAGACCAACTGAACCAAACTACATTTTAAAAAAATCATCATTTTTGTTTGACTTGAATAAAACAGAATTTTATTGTTCCTGCAGATACTGACCAAAGATTAATCATTTTAATTAACTTTCTCAGTTAATTAAAATGATTATTATGATCAGTTCACTGCAGCTGAACGCAGGTTTTTATCTATTTTATTTTCTATTTTAGTTTCATCTGTAACAACAAAAAGTTTGCTTGTAAAGTTGCTCCATATTAAATAATATTTAAAGTATTTATTACTACTTACTGGGTTCAATGGTTAAACTGGTTCCACTTCCAAAGATGAGCTTATCTGCACCAGTCTTCACACAACATGAAGAACCAGAACACAAACTGAACTGAGACCAACTGAACCAAACTACATTTAAAAATCATCATTTTTATGTTCTGTCCAGTTAAAAAGTCACTATGTTTTTTACAAATCATTAATTATTAATATTTATCATGAATACAATGTAACTGCTGATATTAACTGCACTATGGTTTATGATGATCAATGATGTTGATTGACACATTGAAGATTTGATTCAATAATTTCTTTACATTCAAACTTTATTTAAATCGTTGTTTTCGCTGGTTGATTCTTTTTTGGTGTTTTTCTACAGACGCTTTCATTACAAAAATAAAAGTCGCTGCATTACAGTCAAGTTACTTTTATGAAATAACTAATGACAAAATTAGAAATGTCAAACCTCAAATAAAGTTAAAAGAATGTTTAAGAATAACTCAGTGAACCTAAACACAAACTGATGATGAACTGAACCAAACTCCATTTAGAAAATTCACATTTTTACGAGAAAGACTTTAATTGAATGATTCCATTCCACTTTAATAACCAACACATTATTTCAGTAATAATAATAATAATAATAATAATATGTATGTGATCAGTAAATTCAGATTAAAATATAAATATTATAAATCCAGTATACAGTAACTCCTATTGTTGATGATAAATTTCTGACCAGAAGATTTTCTTTAAATCTTTGTTTGAAATCTTTGGATGCAGCTATATTTTCAATTTTATACAAAACGTATATTTTTATTGACAGTTTGGAGAAACAAGTTTTCCACCTGACCTCAGTGTTTTTATATTTTGTTGATTTTATGATTCTGAAGAGTCAAATGAATCATTTCCATCTCTGATCCATCAGTCCAGATATTTCTTTTTTCTTCTGATAGTCAGTTTATATTCCAGTAAAACCCCTCATGTAAATACTGATTATGATCAATATCGATACTTACTGGGTTCAATATTTAATCTGGTTCCACTTCCAAAGACGAGTCTGTTCTGGTTTCCAGTCTTCACACAACATGAAGCACCAGAACACAAACTGAACCAAACTACATTTAGAAAACAGTCATTTTTATGTTCGAGACTTTCTCCTGAATTATTAACGTTCTGTTGGATCAAATATATGATTGTGTATATTTTTATATGTATGTTACAGTGAGCAAACTGTTTAAAACAGTCTTTCCCAAACTCTGGCTCGCGACCCACAGGAGGGTCACAGGAGCTTTTCTTTTGGTCACCAAATAAATAAAAGATTATGGTTCAGCTTTGATAAAGTATTTAAAATCTTCTTGGACTGTGATCAACATTTTCTGACATGTTATGGACCAAACAACTGATAATGGATTAATCAAGAAAATAATCAACAGATTGATCGACTATCTATAGAGTATTTTTGATGGTTTGTCATTTTTTTAGGTTTGGGGAAAACTGATTTAAACAATGATGTAATAAATTAATTAATGATTTAAATAATATACATTCAACTGAAGTATTGATCGTGATCAATAAGATTGAGACAATTTTTCAGGTTTATAAAACGTTCTTTAAATCCAAACCAGTCGCTCGGGGTTTTATCCCTCTGAAAGATTTTGACAAAAATATCTATCTGTGATTATTCTGAGTGATATATTGTAATTATGATGTGATTTATGATATTAGAGATTGAAACATGTAGAATCTGAAGGACACAACGTCTCTGTCTCATTAATTTAAAAGTTTTTTGACACATTTTGTCTTTAATATTCAACCTTTGAAAACTGCAGAAATCCAGACTGTTATTTTGATAAAGTTTGGATGAATTGTGCAGCCGTGGTGTGTAACAGTTTGTTTTTAAAGTTATTACATGACATATTTCTTCTTCCTTTTACTCACTGGCTTCAACGTTTAATCTGGTTCCACTTCCAAAGACGATCTTTTGATATCCATCATTCACACAACATGAAGAACCAGAACACAAACTCAGAGTGTCGAACTGAACCAAACTTCATTTAGAAAAAACCTGATTCTAAATATCAGACTTCTGCTGAACTGCTCAGAAAAATAATAAGACACAAAATGGAACTTTTGTTTCCTACAGTTGAAATTTGTATTTACACTGGTGACTCTGAACAATTTACACACAAAAACTTCCTCAAATCTTTGTTTTTAGGTGGATGAAGCTGGTTTTTGTTTGTTTTTTAATCTATAATCATGGTTGTGTCTGTAGTCCAGAAAAATAAGTTTACTTTTTAAGATGCTTCATGTAAATATTGTCAATAATCCATGTCAGTACTTACTGGACTGAATATTTAATCTGGTTCCACTTCCAAAGAAGATCTTATTTCCTCCTCTATCATTCACACAACATGAAGAACCAGAACACAAACTGAACTGAGACAAACTGAACCAAACTACATTTAAAACATATTCGTTTTTATATTTGAGACTTTCTTTAAGTTAAAAAAAAGTCACTATTTAAATTAAATAACTGATTATTGATTTATATTGTGAGTAAAATGTAAATGTTGATATTTACATCAGAACACAAACTGAACTGACATGAACTTCATTTAGAAAAACACTGATTCTAAATATCAGACTTCTGCTGGACAGGTCAGAAAAACAAGACAAATTTTTAATGAAAAACAAACACATTTATAAACTACAAATAAAATATTTTTTGTATGTTGTAGAGAATCTGCATTTAAACTGGTGATTCTCTGTGAACAATTTACACACAAAAACCTCCTCAAATCTTTGTTTTTAGGTGGATGAAGCTGTTTTTTGTTTTTTTGTTTTTTTTGTTTCTTTGTTTTGTTTTTTTGGGGGGGTTTCTTTGTTTGTTTTTTAATCTATAATCACGGTTGTGTCTGTAGTCCAGAAAAATAAGTTTACTTTTTAAGATGCTTCATGTAAATATTGTCAATAATCCATGTCAGTACTTACTGGACTGAATATTTAATCTGGTTCCACTTCCAAAGAAGATCTTATTTCCTCCTCCAGTATTCACACAACATGAAGAACCAGAACACAAACTCAATGTCGAACTGAACCAAAGTCTATTTAGAAAATAGTCGTTTTTACGTTTGAGACTTTTTTCAAGTTAAAAAAGTCACTGTTTAAATTAAATAACTGATTATTGATTTATATTGTGAGTAAAATGTAAATGTTGATATTTACATCAGAACACAAACTGAACTGACATGAACTTCATTTAGAAAAACACTGATTCTACATTTGAGACGTCCACTGAACGATAAGATAACACACATTTAATGAAAAACAAAAGAAACTACAAACAAAATATTATTTTTTTGTATGTTGTAGAGAATCTGCATTTAAACTGGTGATTCTCTGTGAACAATTTACACAGAAAAACTTCCTCAAATCTTTGTTTTTAGGTGGATGAAGCTGGTTTTTGTTTGTTTTTTAATCTATAATCATGGTTGTGTCTGTAGTCCAGAAAAATAAGTTTACTTTTTGAGATGCTTCATATAAATATTGGCTAAGAATTGTACTTACTGGGTTCAATATTTAAACTGGTTCCACTTCCAAAGATCATCTTAGCTGCACCTCCAGTCTTCACACAACATGAAGAACCAGAACACAAACTGAACTGAGACAAACTGAACCAAACTACATTTAAAACATATTTGTTTTTATGTTTGAGACGTATGTCAAGTTAAAAGAGTCCCTGTTTTCATTAAATAACTGATTATTAATTTATATTGTGAGAAAAATGTAGCTGTTGATCTTTACATCAGAATACAAACTGAACCAAATGAACCAAATTTCATTTAGAAAAACAGGATTTTTACATTTGAGACGTCTGCTGAAACAAACAAGACGTAGTTTTAATAAATTAAATTCACATTAAACAGAAAGTGTAAACTTTGATAGTAGAGTTTTATAGTACTTATATTTATATTACTGACTGTTCTTTGACTTTAAATCTTTGTTTTTCAGTGAATGAAGTCGTATTTTTGGTGCCATCTTTGAACTAAAGTTGACATTCTGGACATACAAGGTTTTATTGCAGCAGAAGATTTTTAATTGAATTTATTGTTGAATAAATTATTTCCATCAGCTTCACTAAATCAGCCCAGAAAACTACAAGATTTGAAAAAATCTTTTTAAAAAATATCTGTTATTATCATGGTTGTGTCTGTCATCCAATAAAACAAGTTTGATTTTTAAAATGCTTCATATTAATATTGATTATGATTGGTACTTACTGGACTGAATATTTAATCTGGTTCCACTTCCAAAGATCATCTTAGTTACACCTCCATCATTCACACAACATGAAGCACCAGAACACAAACCGAACCAAACTACATTTAAAAAACAGTCATTTTTACGTTTAAGATTTCTGCTGGATGATTAAACACATATTATAAATTATAAATTATAAATTATAAATGAAGCATAAATCTTGACAGCAGAGAGTTTGATTTATTTGGAATTTATTTGGTTTTTCAAACATTTCTGCTGCTAAAATTTTTTCCTTCAGTCTGAAGAAGTTTTCATCCCAACAGTTTATTAAGTTCTTTTTTATTTTATGATTTTATGATCCTGAAGAGACGCTGCTCTGTTTTCTCTGTTTTGTTTTGTTTTTTGTTTAGTTTTGTTTTTTGTTGTTGGAAAGGTGCTTTTTTAATAAAGACACCTCATATCAGATATTTCTTATTGTCTCCTAAAAACTTGATCTAAATCTTTGTTAAAACTGTAAAAACTTGTTTCTTCATTGTTGGTGTTTTCTAAAGACAAAGTTATTCTGAATTAGTTTACATTTTGTGATGATTTATGTTTGATTTCATGTTTCCTTTTTTTTAATCTGATACTTTGGTTTTGTTTGTCAAACACTGTTCATTTTATTTTAAAGATGGATCATATAAATTATTATTATGATTTATTTCGACTTACTGGGTTCGATGGTTAAACTGGTTCCACTTCCAAAGATCAGCTTTCGATCTCCATCGTTCACACAACATGAAGCACCGCGACACAAACTGAACTGAGACAAACTGAACCAAACTACATTTAAAAAACTGGAAAAATTAGTTTCAGACTTCAATATTCAGATTTGTTTCATTCAAAAAGTTTGTTTCTCTCATATAATCATCATTTTTATATTTGAGAGTTTTTTTCCTAAAAGATTATGTTCTGATCACTTTAAGATTTTATTTGTTGATTCTTTTATTGAAATGTAAAATATTATAAATTAAATGTAAAGGTTGATGTTTGCTGCACAGTGGAGACACTGAGAAAACTATTTTAACAATTTGATGTCTTCTTACAAACACTGTAAAGTTTCTTCATACAAATAATGATTATGATCAATATCACTACTTACTGGGTTCAATATTTAATCTGGTTCCACTTCCAAAGATGAACTTTTGATTTCCACCGTACACACAGCATGAAGAACCACAACACAAACTTAACTGAGACAAACTGAACTACATTTAAAAAAAATCATCATTTTTATGTTTGATACTTTGGTGGAATTAAAAACTCTTAAAAATAATAGATTATTAGGAAAGATTATAAATAAAATGAAAATTTGTTAATTGTTGTTAATATTTACTGTACAACAGAAACATGTTGTAAAAATAAAATTTGGTTTTAAAGATGCCTTATATAAATATTGATTATGATCAATATCTTAATACTTACTGGGTTCAATATTTAAGTTGGTTCCACTTCCAAAGAAGATCTTATTTTGATTTCCAGCAGCGTTCACACAGCATGAAGAACCAGAACACAAACTGAACCAAACTACATTTAAAACATGAGAGTTTCTGTTGAGTTCAAAAGTCACAGGTTATAAATATAATATTGATGACTTGATGTTTCAGCTCAGTGATCCTTATTTTTTGATGTTTTCTAATTTTATCCATTAATCTGCTTTATTTACATCAAACACACTACAGTGAACATTTAAAGACGCTTCATATAAATAATGTTTATGATGTTATTATCACTACTTACTGGGTTCAATGGTTAAACTGGTTCCACTTCCAAAGATCATCTTTTGATTTGTTGTTGTCACACAACATGAAGCACCAGAACACAAACTGAACTGAGACAAACTGAACCAAACTACATTTAAAAAATCAGCATGTTTATATTGTGGGACTTTAAGTGATTACATCATACTCACAAATATTAAAAGATGAAAAGTCTGATTTACAGTTTGATGCTGATTTTCCAGAAGATAAATTTGTTATTCTTATGATTATTATGTGTTTGTTTGTTTTTGTTTTTTATCAGCAGTTTGTTTGGATCTGATTTCTGTTTAAAAACTGAGTTCTGATATTTTTGATGCCGTCTGCTGTTAAAAACACCAGATATAAATTATACTTATCATCTAAATCAGTACTTACTGGGTTCTACAGTTAATCTGGTTCCACCTCCAAAGATCATCTTTTGACCTCCAAGATTCACACAACATGAAGAACCAGAACACAAACTGAACTGAGACAAACTGAACCAAACTACATTTAAAAAATCATAATTTTTATGTTCTGTCCAGTTAAAAAGTCAATACTTTCATAACAAATAATTAATTATTAATATATGTTATAAATAAAATGTAACTGGTGATATTAACTGCACTATAGTTTATGATGATCAGTGGTATTGATTAACACATTGATGACTTGATTATTATGATCAAGACGATCTTTCAGTACTTTTTGTTATCATATTCTTTGTGTTCATTGGTTGATTTTTGGTGTTTTTTTTAACAGACTGTAGTTCAGTGACTGTTGGTGTTTTAATAGTTTGTAAGAAAACATTCAAGTTACTTTAAATGAGTAACTGTAATGATGAAAACATGGTTTTATTTGTGCTGTTTTATTTTATTTGTTTGTGTTAAAAAGGGTCTTTGAGTTAAATATTTTATTTTATTTCTGCTAAATGTTTGATGTCCACTACTTTCTTACTTTGGATTTGATTTTCTTCCTTTTTTTGTACTTGTATATTTTTAGATTCTTTTAACTTGTTTGAAATGAAATTTAATTTGTTCCAGTCACATAGAATTATTTCTGAATATTAACAGTTCAGTCACAACAACAGGAGATTAATTATATTAAAAATTACTGCACATTATTATTATTTACTGTCCGGTAGAAGCTGCTGTACTGAACCAAACTTCACTTCTGTCAGAAAACATCCACAAATGAAACAAATGTTCATCATAAATATATATTAACATCTTGTATATTTTAATATTTATTGTTAGTTAATACATTTATTGATTATGAAAAGACAGGTATTGATTATTGTGCTGATTGTATGAGGCTGAAGAGGTGAATAAATCATTTCCATCACTGTAGGCAGATTTTTTTTTTTTTTTAACTTTTAAAGCTTTTAAAGATGCTTCATATAAATATTGATTATGATCAATATCAGTACTCACTGAGTTCGATGGTTAAACTGGTTCCACTTCCAAAGATCATCTTGTTTCCAGTCTTCACACAACATGAAGCACCAGAACACAAACTGAACTGAGACCAACTGAACCAAACTACATTTAAAAATCATCATTTTTATGTTCTGTCCAGTTAAAAAGTCACTATGTTTTTTACAAATCATTAATTATTAATATTTATTATAAATAAAATGTAACTGCTGATATTAACTGCACTATGGTTTATGATGATCAATGATGTTGATTGACACATTGAAGATTTGATTCAATAATTTCTTTACATTCAAACTTTATTTAAATCGTTGTTTTCGCTGGTTGATTCTTTTTTGGTGTTTTTCTACAGACGCTTTCATTACAAAAATAAAAGTCGCTGCATTACAGTCAAGTTACTTTTATGAAATAACTAATGACAAAATTAGAAATGTCAAACCTCAAATAAAGTTAAAAGAATGTTTAAGAATAACTCAGTGAACCTAAACACAAACTGATGATGAACTGAACCAAACTCCATTTAGAAAATTCACATTTTTACGAGAAAGACTTTAATTGAATGATTCCATTCCACTTTAATAACCAACACATTATTTCAGTAATAATAATAATAATAATAATAATATGTATGTGATCAGTAAATTCAGATTAAAATATAAATATTATAAATCCAGTATACAGTAACTCCTATTGTTGATGATAAATTTCTGACCAGAAGATTTTCTTTAAATCTTTGTTTGAAATCTTTGGATGCAGCTATATTTTCAATTTTATACAAAACATATATTTTTATTGACAGTTTGGAGAAACAAGTTTTCCACCTGACCTCAGTGTTTTTATATTTTGTTGATTTTATGATTCTGAAGAGTCAAATGAATCATTTCCATCTCTGATCCATCAGTCCAGATATTTCTTTTTTCTTCTGATACTCAGTTTATATTCCAGTAAAACCCCTCATGTAAATACTGATTATGATCAATATCGATACTTACTGGGTTCAATATTTAATCTGGTTCCACTTCCAAAGATCATTTTAGTTGCACCTCCACCAGTCTTCACACAACATGAAGCACCAGAACACAAACTGATCAGAGACAAACTGAACCAAACTCCATTTAGAAAACAGTCGTTTTTATGTTTGAGACTTTCTCCTGATGACAGTCCTGTTGTTTATATATTCTAATTATTTACATATAACAAATAAAAGGCATATAAGTAATATATGGTGCAGTAGAGACAGTGAATGAACTGTTAAATAAATGATGCATTTCACAAATACATTGATACTTTGATTAATACATGATCAGTTGATGTATTGATTGTGACTCATATGAGATCTCAGTTTATTAAACTCTTTTTCAATCCAAAATGAAAATCCTGTGTTTTATCTGGTGTTGTGTGTTTAACACAAGTAAAGTTTCTTTTTAAAGATATGACAAATTAGAAATGCTTATTTTATAAATCACTACTTACTGGGTTCAATGGTTAAACTGGTTCCACTTCCAAAGATGAACTTATATCCAGTGTTCACACAACATGAAGCACCGTGACACAAACTGAACCAAACTACATTTAAAAAACGCTCATTTTTACGTTTAAGATTTCTGCTGGATGATTAAACGCATATTATACATTATAAATTATAAATTATAAATGAAGCATAAATCTTGACAGCAGATAGTTTGATTTATTTGGAATTTATTTGGTTTTTCAAACATTTCTGCTGATTAAATTTTTTCCTTCAGTCTGAAGAAGTTTTCATCTCAACAGTTTATTAAGTTCTTTTTTATTTTATGATTTTATGATCCTGAAGAGACGCTGCTCTGTTTTCTCTGTTTTGTTTTGTTTTGTTTTTTGTTGTTGGAAAGGTGCTTTTTAATAAAGACACCTCATATCAGATATTTCTTATTGTCTCCTAAAAACTTGATCTAAATCTTTGTTAAAACTGGATGTTTCTTCATTGTTGGTGTTTTTTTTCTAAAGACTGAGACAAAGTTATTCTGAATTATTTTACATTTTGAGATGATTTATGTTTGATTCCATGTTTCCTTTTTTTTTTTAATCTGATACTTTGGTTTTGTTTGTCAAACACTGTTCATTTTATTTTAAAGATGCATCATATAAATTATTATTATTGTGATTTATTTCGACTTACTGGGTTTGATGGTTAAACTGGTTCCACTTCCAAAGATGAACTTATATCCATCATTCACACAACATGAAGAACCGCGACACAAACTGAACTGAGACAAACTGAACCAAACTACATTTAAAAAATCCTCATTTTTATACTTATACTTGATACTTTGGTGGAATTAAAAACTCTTAAAAATAATAGATTATTAGGAAATATTATAAATAAAATGAAAATTTGTTAATTGTTGTTAATATTCACTGTACAACAGAAACATGTTGTAAAAATAAAATTTGGTTTTAAAGATGCCTTGTATAAATATTGATTATGATTAATATCTTAATACTTACTGGGTTCAATATTTAATCTGGTTCCACTCCCAAAGAATGAGAATATTTACATTTATACTTTATTTAACATTTGAATTTGAATTGATCAGTGGAGATTCTGAGGTGTTTAAATGTTGATAATATGAATCAATATGTTGATTATTCTGATTAAATCTCTCAGCTGATGTCTTTATTATAATTTTAATTATCAGGATTAAATTATTCTTTCAGACATTTTGTTTCATAAAAACATTTTAAATCTGTAAATAACTTTATAACTGAATCAGCAGAATCCTGATAAAACAAAAAACATTTTGTACCTAAACTGAATAATTCTAATTCTCTGAGTCTCATATTAACACTGGTTATGTTTGTTTTTTAAAGATGAACTTTATTAATAATGTTTATGTACTTACTGGGTTCAATGGTTAAACTGGTTCCAGTTCCAAAGAAGATCTTCCCAGCAGAATTCACACAACATGAAGAACCAGAACACAAACTGAACCAAACTACATTTTAAAAAAAACATCATTTCTACATCAGAGTTTGTTGAGTTCAATAAGTCACTATTTTCTTTAAGAAAGGTGTATTAATAATAAAGATCATTGATCAAATGTAGTTGATGATATTTATTGTCCAGTAAAGATACTGAACAAACTGATTTAGTGTTACGATTATTGATGACTTGATCAGAAACTCATAAAGAATTGTCCAAACTTTGTTTCAGTTTGATGATTGTGAAGTTTTTGATGTTTTTATTTCATTTTACTTACTGTTCTGGTTTTGTATTTAAAGATACTTCATATAAATGATTGATTATGATCAATATCAGTACTCACTGGGTTCAATGGTTAAACTGGTTCCACTTCCAAAGAAGAGTTTATATTGATTTCCACCAGTGTTCACACAACATGAAGAACCAGAACACAAACTGAACTGAACTACATTTAAAAAATCATCATTTTTACGTCCTGTCCAGTTAAAAAGTCTGAATTTTTAAAACAAATAATGAATTATTAATAAATATAATAAATAAAATGCTGCTCTATAGAGAAACTGAACAAACTGATTTATGTTGATTGGTAGATTGATGAACTGATTATTATGATTATTATGATCCATAAAAACTTGATTTTATCTTCACTTTTCTGTTGTTTTTCCTCCTCGGTTCCTGATAATTATTAATGTGTTGTCAATTCTGATCAATGTGTTCATTATGATGTTTGTTTTATTATTATTTTGTAAGGTGTGTTTGTCTTCTGGATCGTTTGTTGTTGTTGTTTTAATTATTATTTTTCTACAGTGTTTACACTCTGCAGCTCCTTGTAACTGTGGTGTTAAAAAGTTATTTTATAAATAAAGTTTACTGACTTTAATTCTTAAAAACATCTTTAAATCTTTGATCCTGATCAAACAAACACAGAAGTCGACATTTTGGAGTTTTATTCATTTTGATTTTGTCCTGATTTGATGAGTCTCATATTAACACTGTTTATGATTAATATCTTAATACTCACTGGGTTCAATGGTTAAACTGGTTCCACGTCCAAAGAAGATCTTATATTGACTGGTCGCAGACACACAACATGAAGAACCAGAACACAAACTAAAAGAGTCGATTATTTTAAATATTATCAATAAAATTATATAAATGGTGATATTTAGTGTATAATAGAGACACTGAACAAACTGTTGTGAAACACAATGAAGTTTGATTTTAAAGACGTCTCAAACAAATAATATTTATGATCAATATCAGTACTTACTGGGTTCAATGGTTAAACTGGTTCCACTTCCAAAGAAGATCTTAGTTCCTCCAGTGTTCACACAGCATGAAGAACCAGAACACAAACTGAACCAAACTACATTTAACAAAATCATCATTTTTGTTTCTCACTATTTTCATTACAAATAATTAATTATTAGGATATGATATAAATAAAATGTAACTGGTGATATTAACTGCACTATGGTTTATGATGATCAATGATATTGATTAACACATTGATGATTTAATTCAATAATTTCTTTACATTCAAACTTTATTTAAATCTTTGTTTTTGCTGTTTTTCTACAGACGGTTTTATTTTATTACAATAAAAGCCAAAAACAAAACATTAAATAAATGTTAAAGGTTGATTTATGTTGTTTTGTTTATTTTATTTTAATGTGTGTATTATTGTTATTTATGTATTTTAGGTCATTTTTACATTAGTGACTTCAGGTTACTGTTCTTAGTGAAAAACACGATCATATTATAAATTTTTATTATAAATAATATGTTGGTTTTACTCAACAAACTGTTTCACTTCCTTTCAGTAATGTCTTAATGACTATTTGTCATTTTGATAATAAAAACGTGTTTGATTATTATTAAAAACAATATGAAGAAATAAAAACCTATGACACAACAGTCACATGAATAAAATATTTTTTTGATTAAAAACAAAAGTTTCCTGTTTTATAAAATGAACATTTTAATATTTCTACATATCGATGATTCTGATGTCAGCAGATTTTTATTCTGCTTTTATTCTCTTTTAAAATGCTGCAGATAAAAATATATTACTCACTGGGTTCAATCTTTAATCTGGTTCCACGTCCAAAGATGGTTCTACTCGCAGAACCAACATTCACACAACATGAAGCAGCAGAACACAAACTGAACCAAACTTCATTTAGAAAATCAGCTCCTGAAAAATGATCTTTGTTCATAAATATTCAGATTTAATTATGAGGTTTGTGAACTATTTCTGCAATAAAGCCTCAGATTATCAAATTAATTATCATTACCTGTTACTCAGCTACATGTTTCTGGTTCTTCATCGTTGGTGTTTGACTGAGACAAAATTATTCTGCATTATTTTATAATTTGTGATTTTATGAATCATTTCCATCAGCAGCTGATCACTGATCAATCAGTCCAGATATCTACAAGGTTTTTAATTTGATACTCTGTCCATTTTGTAAGTCAAATACTGTTTTTGTCTTTTTTAAGATGCATCATATTAATAATTCTGATTTTTTTTTTCTACTTACTGGGTTCAATGGTTAAACTGGTTCCACGTCCAAAGAAGATCTTTTGATTTCCAGTCGTCACACAACATGAAGCACCGTGACACAAACTGAGCCAAACTACAATTTAAAAATCATCATTTTTACTTTTGAGACTTTTGTCCAGTTGAAAGAGTCACTATTATTGATTATTGATTAATATTATCAGTGAAATATGACATTTCCTGTACAGTAAAGACATGAAACAAACTGTTTTGTTCTTTTCCACCTGACAAACAGTGAATGAACTGAATTATTTTGTATTTTGTCCTGAAGAGACGCTGCTCTGAATTTTTGTTACTCAGGTCAAAAGATTTAAAGGTAATTTTTAAATACATTATTGTTTGTGATCAATATCAGTACTTACTGGATTGAATATTTAATCTGGTTCCACTTCCAAAGATGATCTTAAATCCACTTCCATCATTCACACATCATGAAGCACCGTGACACAAACTGAACTAAACTACATTTAAAAATCATCATTTTTACATCTGAGACTTTTGTCCAGTTAAAAGAGTCACTATTTCCTCTGAATATATGAATTATTATCAATAACATTAAGTATTGTTCATATGATAATTATATACAGGATACAAATGTTCATGCTGTTGATTAACACATTTATTTTGGTTTATTAGTCATTTTTAATTTAAACTTATTAAAATGATTATTTTATTTGGATGAATCTGGATTTTCTGTTTTATCACTAAAATCTTTTTTCTTAGACTCTGAGGAGGAGATACATGTTTTTTATGTCACACTTTGAGTTCAACTGAATGATTTGATGATTCTGAAGAGTGGAATGGATCAGCAGCTGATCACTGATCAATCGGTCCAGATATCCACAGCTTTGTCTTTATTCTGTTGGTTTTCTTCTGTGTGACTCAGTTTGTTTTTAAAGATAAAGTTTATTAATAAAGTTTATGATGAACTTACTGGTTTCGATGTTTAATCTGGTTCCACGTCCAAAGAAGATCTTAGTTCTGGCTCCATCAGTCACACAACATGAAGAACCAGAACACAAACTAAACCAAACTCCATTTAAAAAACTGAAGATTTAAAACTCATTGGTTCCTCTTATATAATAATTGTTTTTACATTTGAGAGTTGAATTATTGTTTTTCATCTTTTAAACATTTTAAACTGTGATATTCATAAACACTGCTGATTTATTATTTATGATTAATGTTCAATATTTGAATAACATCTAAAACTGCAGTTTCATCCCCATGAAATAAAAAAACTGTTTCCTTCGTTTATTAAACTTTTCTACCTGACAGGAGATTTAGACTCAGTTTTCTCTTTTTCATGAACCTGAAAAGTCAAATTGATTTTGTCTGTTTTCCTAAGAAACTGTTTAAAATTTGCTGTTAGTGACGTCTCATATTGAAGATGTTTATGATCAATAACACTACTTACTGGGTTCAATGGTTAAACTGGTTCCACTTCCAAAGAAGATCTTATATCCTCCATCATTCACACAACATGAAGAACCGTGACACAAACTGAACTGAGACAAACTACATTTAAAAAATCATCATTTCTACATTTGAGGCTTTGGTTGAATAAAAAAAAGTCACTTTTATAATAGTAATAATAGAATACTGTGAAATATTATGAATAAAACCTGTTAAATGTTGTTAATATTTACTGTAGAACAGAAACACTGAACAAACTGCTGTGAAACACAAAGTTTGATTTTAAAGACGCCTCAGATATTGATTATCAATATCAGTACTTACTGGGTTCAATGGTTAAACTGGTTCCACTTCCAAAGAAGATCTTATTTTGATTTGCACCAGTCGTCACACAGCATGAAGAACCAGAACACAAACTGAACTGAGACAAACTGAACCAAACTACATTTAAAAAATCATCA
Organism: Lutjanus erythropterus; assembly: GCF_056507025.1. Classification (NCBI taxonomy): domain Eukaryota; kingdom Metazoa; phylum Chordata; class Actinopteri; order Lutjaniformes; family Lutjanidae; genus Lutjanus; species Lutjanus erythropterus. Next base: position 529,765 of record NC_139328.1, read on the forward strand.
TTTTTAGTTTAGCGAATTCTGTCCAGTTAAAAAGTCACTATTTTCATCTCAAATAATTAATTATTAATATATAAATATAATAAATAAATAAATTATATCTGGTGATATTAACTGTAATATAGAGATTCTGAACAAACTGGTTGATTATTGATTATTAGGATCAAATCAATCTTTCAATAAAATTCAAACTTTATTTAAATCTTTGTTTTTGCTGATTGATTCTAATTATTAAAACAATAAAAGCCAAAAATTCAAGAATTCAACATTCAACAACATGAATGTTAAAGGCTGATTTGTGTTCTTTTATTTATTTTTATGAAACAAAAAAAATCAGTTTAACTTGATAAGAACTGATGTGTTTTTTTTCCAGACATTAATTATTGATTTTTGCTCAATGTTTTCTCTTTGTGACTTTTCTTTGGGTTTTTTTTTTATGCTTGTATATTTGATTTTATTTTAACATGTTTGAAATAAAATCTAATCTGATCATCCCCTGACATTCAGAGACATAATTTTTCCATCTGACAACAGAATTATTCTGAAGTATTTTCTGTTTTTTGCTGATTTTGTTTCTTGACTCATCAGTCAGTTCACGACTGAAAGATTTCATCTGTTGTATCTTTATCTGTTTTTTGATCTGCTACCTGGGCTGTTTGCTTTTTAAAGATGTCTGATAGAAATTATTATTATGATTTATTTCTACTTACTGGGTTCAATGGTTAAACTGGTTCCACTTCCAAAGATCAGTTTATATCCGACTCCATCATTCACACAACAGGAAGAACCAGAACACAAACTGAACCAAACTACATTTAAAAAATCATCATTTTTATGTTCTGTCCAGTTAAAAAGTCTGAAAAATTGTAAAAATTCATGTAGTACAGAAAAAATTTAACAGTTTAATTATAATTTATTATTATATTATTATTATTTTCACACTTTATCAGTTGGTTTATATTTTAAGATCAGGACAATATTTCAATTCTTTACTGATAAAAAAAATATATATATCTTTATTTTATTGGATAATTTGACGTTTTCTAAAGACCACTTGTTCACCTGACCACAGAGTTTTACTGAATTATTTTATATTTTGTTGATTTTATGATGCTGAAGAATCAAACTACTCATTTCTCATCATTCAGCCCAGATAACTCCACATTTTTATCTTTTTAAATCTTTTTAAGTTTTTTTTTTTATCTGCTACTTTGTTGTTTGCTTTTTAAAGACATCTGATATAAATTATTATTATGATTTATTTCGACTTACTGGGTTCGATGATTAAACTGGTTCCACTTCCAAAGATCAGCTTTCGATCACCAGTATTCACACAACAGGAAGAACCAGAACACAAACTGAACCAAACTACATTTAAAAAACTGTAAAAATTAGTTTCAGACTTCAATATTCAGATTTGAGTTTCATTCAAAAAGTTTGTTTCTCTCATATAATCATCATTTTTATATTTGAGAGTTTTTTTCCTAAAAGATTATGTTCTGATCACTTTAAGATTTTATTTGTTGATTATTTTATTGAAATGTAAAATATTATAAATTAAATTTAAAGGGTTGATGTTTGCTGCATGAATAACCAGAACACAAACTGAACCAAACTACATTTAAAAAAATCATCATTTCTACATCAGAGTTTCTGTTGAGTTCAATAAGTCACTATTTTCTTTAAGAATAATGTATTAATAATAAAGATCATTAAATGTAGTTGATGATATTTATTGTCCAGTAAAGATACTGAACAAACTGATTTAGTGTTACGATTATTGATGACTTGATCAGAAACTTTCTCATAAAAATTTGTTCAAAACTTGTTTTAGTTTGATGATTGTGAAGTTTTTGATGTTTTCTAGTTTCATAGTTTTTCTTTTATCTGCAATTCTGGTTTTGTATTTAAAGATACTTCAGATAAATAATATTTAAGATCAACATCAGTACTCACTGGGTTCAATGGTTAAACTGGTTCCACTTCCAAAGATGAGTTTATTTTGATTTGATGTTGTCACACAGCATGAAGAACCAGAACACAAACTGAACTGAGACAAACTGAACCAAACTACATTTAAAAAATCATCATTTTTATGTTCTATCCAGTTAAAACGTCTGAATTTACAAATAATCAATTATTAATATATATTATAAATAAAATGTAACTGGTGATATTAACTGCACTATAGTTTATGATGATCAGTGATATTAACACATTGATGACTTGATTCAATAATTTCTTTACATTCAAACTTTATTTAAATCTTTGTTTTTGCTGATTGATTCTAATTATTAACAATAAAGGCCAAAAATAAAACATTAAATAAATGTTAAAGGTTGATTTGTGTTCTTTTCTTTATTTTTATGAAACAGTTTGACTTGATAAGAATCTGTTTTTCCAGACATGAATTATTATTATTTCTGCTCGTAAGTTCAGTTTTACTTGAGTTTTTTTTTCATACCTGTATATTTTATTTGATTTTATTTTAACGTGTTTGAAATAAAATCTAGTCTAATCATCTCCTGACACATTTTTCCAGCTGACAACAGAATTATTCTGAATTATTTTATGTTTTGTGACGATTTTATGTTTCAATCAGTTCACATAACTGAAAGATTTTTATCTTTTATACATGTTCTGTTTTGTTTGTTTTTTCTTTTGTTTTTTGTATATACATATATTCATGTCATATAAAATACTAATTATAATATCTATGTTGTATCAGTACTTACTGGCTTCAATATTTAAACTGGTTCCACTTCCAAAGATCATCTTAGTTCCAGTTCCAGTGTTCACACAACATGAAGAACCAGAACATAAACTCTGCTGTGATGAATTGAACCAAACTTCATTTAGAAAACTGAAAAATTAATTTTTACACTCAGATTTGATTCTAAATCAGATTCTTTCAAATTAAATGTGATATTATTTGTCTTTGATATATTTGAGACTTTTGCCTAAAAGTTTATGTTCTGATCAAATATTATCTGCTTCCTTCATGATAAAAAAATAAATGTAAAATATAATATTTATTACAAATGAAATGTAAATGTTGACATTTACTGTACAACAGACACACTGGATGAACTGCTTTATCTATTTCTGTTATTATGTTTAAATATTGATTATTATTGATATCAGCACTTACTGGGTTCAATGGTTAAACTGGTTCCACCTCCAAAGATGATCTTATTTTGATTTCCAGCAGTCTTCACACAACATGAAGCACTGTGACACAAACTGAACCAAACTACATTTAAAAAATCATCATTTTTATATTTTGGTTGTTTGTCTGAAAGATCACATTCTGATCACAACAACCAGCTGCTTCTCTCATTTAAAATCAATGATCAATATGATATTTATTATTAAATTAAATGTTAACTTTGATATTTATTTGAATTGTTTGTGTTTTAGTGATTTTATGTGTTCCTGTAAAACATTTTAAAATTTACCTCTAAGATGCTGCAGATACATTTACTGTCTATGTTTCGACTTACTGGGTTCAATGGTTAAACTGGTTCCACTTCCAAAGATCATCTTAGATCCAATCCCAGTGTTCACACAACATGAAGAACCACAACACAAACTGAACCAAACTACATATAAAAAAAAATCAGAATTTTTACACTGAAAGTCACTTTTTAGAAAAATAGTAGATTATTATGAAATATTCTGAATAAAAATTGTTAATTGTTGTTAATATTTACTGTACAACAGAAACACTGAACAAAAGTTTGATTTTAAAGACGTCTCATATGATTATAGATTATAATCAATATCACTTCTTACTGGGTTCGATGGTTAAACTGGTTCCACTTCCAAAGATCAGCTTTCGATCTCCATCGTTCACACAACATGAAGCACCACGACACAAACTGAACTGAGACAAACTGAACCAAACTACATTTAAAAAACTGGAAAAATTAGTTTCAGACTTCAATATTCAGATTTGTTTCATTCAAAAAGTTTGTTTCTCTCATGTAATCATCATTTTTATATTTGAGTTTTTTTCCTAAAAGATTATGTTCTGATCACTTTAAGATTTTATTTGTTGATTCTTTTATTGAAATATAAAATATTATAAATTAAATGTAAAGGTTGATGTTTGCTGCACAGTGGAGACACTGAGAAAACTATTTTAACAATTTGATGTCTTCTTACAAACACTGTAAAGTTTCTTCATACAAATAATGATTATGATCAATATCATTACTTACTGGGTTCAATGGTTAAACTGGTTCCACTTCCAAAGATGAACTTTTGATTTCCACCAGTGTTCACACAGCATGAAGAACCAGAACACAAACTGAACCAAACTACATTTAAAAAGTCATGACTTTTACAGTCAAAGACTGAGCTGCTGTTTGGATTAAAACTAAATGTGAGTTATAAATAAAAGTTTAGCTGTTCAGACACTGAATGAAGTTGATGATGATTATTATTGATTATTATCTGAATGTTTACAGTGTAAAACTTTTCTTGTTTCTGTGTTGTTTCAGGCTGAATAATAATCATCAGATCTGCAGTTTGTTTGAGTTTCATGTCAGTTTTAAAGCTGAAGTCAAGTCATCTTTTCACCACCGCATCAAAATAATTCAACTTACTGTCATTAACATGCAGTTTAGTTCCACTTCCAAAGATAATCTTGTTGGAACCGGAGCTGTAAGTCACACAGTGTGAGACTTCAACACACAAACCTCTCTGACTGACCCACAAACACCAACGAACTCTGCTAGAAAACTTTTTACACCTGATTATCTTCTGCTTTATGAATCGTTTCCAGCAGCTGCTCTTCTCTCACTGACGACTTCAACATGAAAAATAAATCAAATACAAAGATGAGACTTACTGGACTGAACCGTTAACAGAGAACCAGAACCAAAGAACAGTTTCTCCCGTCCACCAGCAGTCACACAACATGAGAGCGCTGAACAAAAACAGAGTGAGGCGACCTGCACGCTGCTGCACACCAAAGTCCACTCAAAAAAATCACCAAAATAAGAGCGTGACAATCAGAGAGTGGAAAGTTAAACTCTGGTTATTAAACTTCTGGATTTCACTTCAGTGAGTTTGACAATTTCAGTTTAGTTTTTGTTGTTTTAACATTTTTATTTTGTTGATTTATTTTAAGGTCTCAGTATAAATTATTATTCTGTTTATTCATCAGACTCAGATTAAGAAGTTCAGATTAGATATTACAATAAAAACAACAAAAAAATAATAAATAAACACACTGTTGTTTCAATTAGTCTTCATTGTTTTCTAAAGTTTAGTTTCTTTTCTTACTTCAGTTAATTCAAGTTTTAGTTTAGTTTTAGTTTCTAACATGTGGATCAGCCCAGTTTTAATAAAGCTGGATCAAATAAACCTGGTTTAAACCTGCAGAGCCGAATGTCTTCAATCAAAAAAACATGTGAGCATGACGCTCATTTAATGGGCAGAAAATAAAAAACATTTCATATATAAAGGTGTAACCTGTGTGTCAGTACTCACTGGGTTCAATGGTTAAACTGGTTCCACTTCCAAAGATCATCTTATTTCCACCTCCAACATTCACACAGCATGAAGAACCGTGACACAAAACCAACACAACCAAACCTCATCCACAAAAACAACATTTTACCTTTTTATCATGATTTAATATTCAGTGTTGAGTTTGTGATGATGCTGTTGTTCATGTATTTATGAAGATTATGGTGATTTAATGTTATATGATGTTTTTATTGTATGATTTATCTACACTGTAAACAAAAAGTGTGTTTCATTGACAATTTGATGTTTTGAGTTTTTAAATTCAGGTTGAATTGATGCAAACTGTTGATTTTTTTTCCAGTGTATTCATCCTTTAACTGAATAGTTATTTTTTATATATAATTATTTTCATTTGTGTTTCACATAAAGGAGGCCACAGCTGACATCTCTTTGTAGAATTATAAATAAATGAAGGTTAAAACTTTTATAATTTTGTCTCTGTGTGTTTTTCTGACATAAATCAGATCAGGTGTGAAAACAATGAGTTCATATTAAATCACATGAACGCAGCCAACAGTTCATTTGTTTTGTATATTTTCTATATGAAAACACAAAGTCTTTTTTTTCTGTTTAAGGTTTGAGTCTCTGTAATGGATTATAGATCTGATCAGAAAATTACTTTATCAGATATAAAACATTAAAAATCAGAGTTTGTGTTGCAAAAGCTCAGTTTTCTTTAATGAATCAAACATTCAGGATCCATTTCATGATGAACATTAATCAGCTGATATCAGATTCAATACACTCATAATAATGTTGTAAAATGAACGTATTGGTTATTCACTGTCGTCAATAATCAGTTTGTTTCCGTCTCCAAACACAAACTTCAGTCCTGAAGAGTTTTAAACATCGCTGTCTTCAAATTCACCTTTTTAAAAACATGATCGACTTTTAATCACAAGAAGTTCAGACATGAAGATTTTCTGTGTATTTGACAGACTGAGATCGTTCCTGTTTTTAATATTTTATATTTTAATAACGTTCATCTCTTTTTAAAGTCTACATCTTTATATATTTTTGTTGTATTTATAACATCTTATGACCACATGTTAACATGTTATCACTTTATTATTAGTTTAATTATTTTTATTTGACCTTTTTTCTCTCTTTTTAAGAATTATTCATATTATTATTATTGTTGTTGTTGTTGTTGTTGTTGTTGTTGTTGTTGTTGTTGTTATCACAGTTTGTTGTTGCTGTTGAGTTTTTGTCTTTTGATTTCAGTTTTATTTATTAATTTAATGTATACAAAAAATGGAATGATTAACTTTTTATCATTGTTTTAATCAGTAATAATAATAATAATAATAATATTAATAATAATAATAATAATAATAATAATAATAATAATAATAGTTCAAAAACACATTATTGTTTAATTCTGATATGAGGTTTTTGTGAAATCTGACCAGAAAGAACAGATGAAAACATCTGTTGGTTCATTCTGTCATGTTTATTAATCTGCATCGACTCTGAGAAATAAATATAAACAAATAAATAAACTTTTTGTTTTTAATGTTCTAAACAGAATCAGACTCACTCGACTCGACGGTCACTTTGGTTCCGGAGCCGAACTTGATTTTGTCGTAGCCTCCAGATTTCACACAGCGACGAGTCTCGTTACAAAAACCTCAAACTTTAACAACTCGACAACAAAACTAAAGAAAACACCAGAAAACTGAAAGTCAACAACCTGACAAGAAAAGAATTCAAGTGAAAACTGTGCAACACCTCGTTTTTATCTCCTTTAAAACTTGTTTTAACAACTTTTATCAGTGAAACCTCAGAGTTCAAAGGTCACATTCATCTAAAAATGACAAACTGACCCTTTAATTAATCAATAAATCATCTGAACGTGTTTCCAAAGTCTGACGTGAGTCTCTGAGCCGCTGATTTACACCTTCATGTTTGTTCTTCAGAACGTTCTCACTCGGTTCCACAGTCAGCTGGGTTCCTCCACAAGAATGAGAATGTGATTATTCATATTTGATTTATTGATAATTATGATTATCAGTAAATCAAAGAAGGAACTAAACTGAAATCTTGTTATATGAATAAATAAATCTGGTAATTATTGATCTGATTATATTATGATTAGAGTCCATCACTAAAATAAATTTCATGAATCACGAATTGATCTTTTTTGCAGCTGAAGACGTTTTTCCTCGTTTATCATTTTTCATTTTCAGTAAGGTTTTTGTGAAGAAACAGAAAAACTAACCAGCATCACTTTATTATGTGAAAAGATATTTTAAACTTATTTCAATAAACAAACTAGTTTATTGATCTGACATGAATCTTCATGTTCCGATGTGATATTGATCAGATTTTATCTATAAACTCTGCAGGTTCTTGAGTTTTGACACGTTGAAACTTTGAGTTTCTTTGAGTTTTTGGTTCAGATGTTTGTTCAAACTTCACACTTCAGTCCAGAAAATATTCTATTATTAAACAAAGATTTTTACTCAACGATGTCATGAATTCTGATGACGACTGATTTCAATATTTCAGTTATGAAAGATTAAAACTTTTCTCTCACCGGAGTCGATGATCAGCTGAGTTCCTTCTCCAAACACGATTTTATCGTTTCCTCTCGTCACACTGTGACTGACACTCGACTCAAAACCTCCAACACCTCCTCCTCTCACTTTAGTATTATTATTATTATTATTATCATTATTTCTACATAAATATTATTATTAATTTATTATTATGATTATTCTGACAGATGTTGGTGGAGAGATCAGTTTTTCATCACTGAATAAATGGATTAAAATCATGATGATGTGATGTTTGTTAGTTTTTTTAATAAACACTGAAGCTCCTGAAGATTCAATTTTATCTAAAAAAAGAAAAATAAATTATCTCAATAAAAGATTACAGGTCAACAAAACTTTATTTCAAAACTTTCAAAACTTTCTCAAAGTTTTCAGAGTTTGAAAATCTACTGAAGAAAACTTTTATCTCACCTTTTTTTTTTTTTTTTTACAGAACTGATTAATTTTAATAATAAAAAACAATTATTTCATGTTCAGTAAAACTTGAAAGTTTAAGTTTTATTGTTTTCACTCCATTCATCCTCCTGAACTTTAGATCCTGTAACGACTGAAGTCTTTTTGTTTTTTTGTTTTTTTGTTTTGAAACTCGTGAAAATCATTTTATACGTTTTCGTTCTTTCTTACCAGAGTCGACTGTCAGACGGGTTCCTCTCCCAAAAATAATTTTGTCTGCAGAAAGTGTCACACAGAGACTGAGAGCCGACAGAAAACCTCAGAGCTTCACTTCAACAAACTCATCTGAAAATTTAAATGAAAAATCTTCCACTTTTCTCTGTTTTTATAGTTTTATGGTCTTTTTGTTGATCATTGAAGGTTTTAATGAAAAGTTTTCTGCTGCTGTACAACTTTTTAATTCTAATTTAAACTCAAATTTAACCTTTAATTCTACTCAAACATTCAAACCTGATTAAATATTAAAAAAAAAAACAGGAAATTATTGCTGTTAACTTGATTTTAGATTCTTTTCAGAGTAAAAGCCTCAAACAGTTTGATGGAAGTTTTAAACTCACGGTTCTGAACGTTCAGTCTGCTGCCGGATCCAAACACCAGTTTACCAAAACTCCCAGAATTCACACCATCACACACAACACGACAAAAACTGATCAGCTGATTCCACTTCCACTGTATAATAAAAAAATCTTTAATAAAAAACCTCTGTTTCTGTTGACTGAGATATTTTTCCTGGTTTTTAAACTCTTATTATTTCTGCATGTTATTCATAAAAATATAAGAATTCTTTAAATGATGAACTCAGTGTTCAAACCATCAGAGTCTCTTCAAAGTCGGAAAGAAACTTCTGAAACAAGATTCAAGTTTAAAGTGACGTCGGATTTAAACTCACGGTTCTGAACGTTCAGTCTGCTGCCGGATCCAAACACCAGTTTACCATAACTGGTCCCAGAATTCACACCATCACACACAACACGACAAAAACTGAACCCCACACACACACACACACACACACACACACACACACACGGTTTTTAAAATTTAGATGCATCGTTGCTTCTTTTTTGGTTCTTTTTTTTATATATATAGTTTTTTCATCTTCAGATTTTTAAAAACTGCAGTTTTTCTGTCAGAACTAAAACAAAAACTGACTTTTAAACTGAGAGAGAATTTAAATTAAATCAGGATCAGTTTCTGGGTTTTTGACACAAATATTCCCTGAACAGAAAAGATTATTTAGTTTTGTTGAAATTTCTCCTGAACACATTCACATGTTCATTTATTATTTATGATCAATAACTTTTTAAACACATGAAGAAGAAATATTTTCTCTCTTCTGTCTTTTGAGTCTCATTTACTTAAAAGAAAGAAAATAAAAGTTGTTTCTGACAGAAACTGAAGAAATCGAGGATCGTTTTTATGAATTCAAACTAAAAGACATGAACTTTTACAGAAAAAAGAAGTTGACTGTTATTAGAAACAGATTTAAAGAATTTCTCTCTGAAGAGGAAAATTAATATTAAGACTCAGTTACAGAGAAGATCTATGATTAAACTTTCATTCCACTGAAAAACGGATTTTTTTTTTTTTTTGAAAATTCGTTTTTGTTTTGTTGTTTATGCTTCATAAATATTTACACACATCTGTTTTTTCACTTTCCTGTCTGTTCATCATAGTTAAACGTCTCTCTGTGTCTCTGTGTCCATTTTATTTTGGACTCAGAGACAAAATGTCTTGACATGACGGAGGGTTTTTTTGTTGTGTTGGTTCAAATAGAGCTAAACTTTTTTCCTTCTTTGAAATAAATCATTTTTTTAAAAAATTAATGTAAATTTTGATGTTTATCCGAGTGGACTGTGACTGACAGCTGATTGAAACCTCCAGTCACAACTTTAAAAACTGGATGAAGTTTGTTCAAGTTTATTCATTCAAAGTTTTTTGTAGTTTTTTTTTTTTTTTTTTTTTTTTTTTTTTGTTACACAAATCAAACTGCAGAAGATGAAAGGATCCTGATTTTTTGTTCTGGAGACGTTTTTCTGTCGTCTTTAAAGATTCTGACTTTTATTTCTACATAAATCTTTATTAAAAATAAAAACTAGATGATGACGTGACGACACATCTGAAGGTTCGTTTGAAGAAAACAACATTTGTCAACACAGACGAGGTGATACAGGGAGTTTTCTGGAGTGCATCTTTAGAAATAATGTTTAAATAATAATAATAATGAATTATTTGTTCTCACCAGAGTCGACTGTCAGCTGAGTTCCTCTTCCAAAAATCATTTTCTCTGCGTTTCCTCTCACACTGTGACTGACAGCTGACTGAAAACCTCAGCACTTCATATTTCATCTTTTACTTCTGCTGCATTAAACTTTACATGATTTTAATTCAAACTTCCCACAGTTTAGAAAGTTTTATTGTTTGATTGTTTTTTTTATTTTGTAGTTTTCTGATGATTTAAAAAAGAGGAAACAGTCGAGTGTCACTTAATTATAAAGATATTTAGATTTTTTTTATTTGCATTTTATTTTTATTTTATTCTCAGCCGTCAGTGATGAATGTTCTCGTTCTCTATCATAAAATCATTAAAGTTTTACTGTTAGAGTGTTTGACTCAAACATTTGAACCTGGTTTAACTAATCTGGGTTTAAGAAATCTCAGTGTTGTTCTTCAGTTTGTTTGTGTTTATTTTATATTTTACTGACATTAATCTTCGTCTCTGATCAACGACCTCATCCTTTATATCCAGAAATTAAGCCTTTAAAGTGAAACTCTACATGTGCGATGTTCTGCTGTGGAACAGAAACAGAACGTGAACGTCACTCACTGGTTTGAACCGTCACTTTGGTTCCTGGTCCAAACACGGTTCTGTAGCCTCCCTGTCCCGTCACACTGAGACACACAGCTCAACAAAAACCGGTTTGAACCAGACTGGACTGGAGGCACTTTAACTCCCAACCAAACCTGAAATATCTGATGTTCTATCTAATAAAACTTTATTAAAAGTTGTTGCCATGACGACGCAGCAAACCGACTGATTCACAATATAAAAAAACAGAATTCTGTTTGTGACGCAGAGTTTAAATTTAAAACTAATTCATTTAAATCACCGACACACACACACACACACACACACACACACACACACACACACACTTCTATATAATAATGTGATCATTTCTGTACGTGATCATGATTTTGACAGATTCTACTTTGTTTCTGGTGATTTTGACATGAAAAATTATTAGCTCAGTTTGACAAAATAATTGTAATAATTTTGACTTATTATCTGACACAGTTGATTAGTTTCTTATCATTCTGAACTTTTGTTAAAGTCTCTTTTCTTGGCAGCACTGGGCTCCCGTACGTTTGGCTTTTTTTGTTTTTGACATTACGGCTTTTAGTTTTCTGTTTTATGAGGATTTTTGTCATTTTTATTTGATTAAACTTTGTATTCTGTTACTTATTCATTTGTTTATGACTTCATGTTTTAATTTTAAACCTGGTTTATTGTGTTTTGTTGTGTTTTGATGCAGACGATGTTTCCTGGATGTGTTTGAATCATGTTCTCTCTGTTCTGTCGGCTCTTGCTGGTTTTTACTTAAATTAAAAAGCAGTTCTCTCTTTAGTTCATCTTGATTTGTTTTAACTTTTCTCATTATTTCTCCACCATGTTGCATTAGCTTTTGTACATTTGTATTTCGTCCAGTCAGATAAAAAGTATTTCTAAAGAATGAGGAATATGAATCTCACCAGTTTGAACAGTCAGTTTGGTTCCACTGCTGAAGAAACGTTTGTTTCCTCCCTGATTGTTCACACTGTAAAACACACTGTGACAAATACTGCTGCGTTCACTGACACCACCTTTAATCTGTGACTTTTATTTAATGATGTCCTGTCAGATCCATGAATCTCTACTTTAATATCAACATGTTTATTGTACTTTGTGTGTATTTGTGCAGAGTCGGCTTCTTCTAAAGCAGTTTGATCCTGTTTTATGTTTGTTTTTAACTTTTAAATTCATCCTCAATTCGTTCAGATTTTGAGATAATTTTCTAAATACAGAATAACTGTTAAAGTCTGCTGCAACTAAAGTAAAAAAAACTGTAAAGCTCTATCTACATTTTAATGTATGAAATATTCAAAACTGCTGCTCTCACACTTTAATCTCTCTCTAACTTTATTTATTGCATTATTATATATATTAGGCAGAATAACACAAATTTAAAAAACAATCATTCTCTGCAAAGTTGTGAAAAATATGAATCTCACCAGTTTGAACAGTCAGTTTGGTTCCACTGCTGAAATAAAGTTTGTTTCCTGCCTGATTCTTCACACTGTAAAACACACGGTGACAAAAACTGCTGCTCTCACACTGATGAGAGAAAAACACTCATTATTATTTATCGTTTCTGTTAGTTTTGAGCACTTTTATGTTACATTTATTTACTGATGTGTGTTTACTGACTTTTATCTTTCTGCTGTTTTTTAGTCTCATGTTTTCATTTTGATCCTGTTTGTTTGTTTTCTTGCATCAATCAGACTCAAAAACTGCAGGAAAATCAAATAAAAGAACAAATAAAGCAGCTCAATCTACATTTTACTGTGTGAAATATTCAATGATCTTAAATGATCTCACCAGATTCAACAGTCAGTTTGATTCCGCTGCCAAAGAAAAGTTTTCCTCCCTGATTCTTCACACTGTAAAACACACAGTGACAAAAACTGCTGCTCTCACACTGATGAGAGAAAAACACTCATTATTATTTATTCTTCTCTCCGTTTTTCTTTCTTTTTAACATTTTTTATTTTATTCCACTTTTCTCTCTACATTTATATTTTAAAGACTTTTATTTTACATTTATTCACTGAGTTGCTTCTTTGTTTTTCTACATTCATGGTTACAAAAGATGATTTTTATTTTAAATCTAATTCATTAATTTTTCACCTGCCTGCATTTCTGTCAATTGGTATCAATCAGACTCTCAAAACTGTAATAAAATGAGATAAAGAACAAATATAGCAGCTCTATCCATATTTTAATGTGTGAAATATTAAAAAATATGAATCTCACCAGTTTGAACAGTCAGTTTGGTTCCACTGCTGAAATAAAGTTTGGTTCCCGCCTGATTCTTCACACTGTAAAACACACGGTGACAAAAACTGCTGCTCTCACACTGATGAGAGAAAAACACTCATTATCTGTTGATGTTTGGTTTTTTTTTGTTTGTTTGTTTTTCCACGGGTTCCTTCATCAGTGTGGACACACTGAATTTACGTGAATAAATATTGTTTGTTTTTTAGTTTATGTAATTAAAGTAAGTTTAATCCTTAAACATTTAAAAACTTATTTTTCCTTTTGTCGTGTTTTTACGTAACAACATTGTTGCAGGAAGACATTTCCACTCAGATTTATCTTTGTGTTTTTTTCAACACAGTTTGTTAAAACCTTTAAAAAGTTTGTTTTTGTCTTTGGATCAAAAGTTTGGACAGAAACTCACCCAGCAGCTCGTCCACACTGAGTCCACTGTTTCACATCGAGGCGGTCTGGTCCAAACAGTCTGACAGAAACCGGTGCACTCGTCTGTCCTCAGTATCCCATAATCCATTTCAGACAAGTGTCCCGACTCAAAAGCTTCTGCTCCTTAAAATGGGCGTGGCCTGAAAGTTAACAGACAGAAACCAAGACGAGTGTAAAACTGTCCTCAGAAAGACAAACCTTCATTAACGCGGTCAGTCACATGGAAATATTTAAGTGATTGTTTCATGGAGACGTCTGAATCACTTCCCTGACTCTCCAGATGGTTTGAAACTGTTTGGAAAAGGGCAGGCACTTAAAAAAACAAACAAAAAAAAACACTTGTCAGGCGATTGGCTGAACCATCTGTGTCTCACGTCTGAAGGGACTTTCACATGATGAGAACTTGTCATAGACTCACCGTGAGGTCGGACACAGAGAGACAACTGCTACGTCCTGTCTGCCTGTCTACAAACGGCTAAGCTAACTTTAGCATTTAACTTAGCTCATAAACTACATGTTTCTACTAATAATAAAGTTTAGTTTTATGTTGGTGTTTATAAAACAAACATCAGTTGATTCTGGTTTTTGATACAAAGTGACGTTTGTCAACAACATCTGCAGCGTTCAGAGTTCAGATTTGAAGTTTAGGTGAAAATCCTGCTGTTACGTCCTTGTGGCTGCGTCCCCCTGCAACAACTCATCAACCCTGTGGAGGACGGAGTGGACTGTCTGTCCTGGAGGAGGAAACGGACTGTTTCTCCTGGAGGACGAAATGGACTGTCTGTCCTGGAGGACGAAGTGGACTGTTTCTCCTGGAGGACGAAATGGACTGTCTGTCCTCGAGGACGAAGCGGACTGTCTGTCCTCGAGGACGAAGCGGACTGTCTGTCCTCGAGGACGGAGGGGACTGTTTCTCCTGGAGGACGGAGCGGACTGTCTGTTCTGCAGGACGAAGTGGACTGTTTCTCCTGGAGGACGGAGGGGACTGTCTGTCCTGGAGGACGGAGGGGACTGTCTGTCCTGGAGGACGGAGGGGACTGTCTGTCCTGGAGGACAAAGCGGACTGTCTGTCCTGGAGGACGGAGGGGACTGTCTGTCCTGGAGGACGAAGCGGACTGTTTCTCCTGGAGGACGGAGGGGACTGTCTGTCCTGGAGGACGGAGGGGACTGTCTGTCCTGGAGGACGGAGGGGACTGTTTCTCCTGGAGGATGAAGCAGACTGTCTGTCCTGGAGGACGGAGCGGACTGTTTCTCCTGGAGGACGAAGTGGACTGTTTCTCCTGGAGGACGAAGTGGACTGTCTGTCCTGGAGGACGAAGCGGACTGTTTCTCCTGGAGGACAAAGTGGACTGTTTCTCCTGGAGGACGACGTGGACTGTCTGTCCTGGAGGACAAAGTGGACTGTTTCTCCTGGAGGACGGAGCGGACTGTTTCTCCTGGAGGATGAAGCGGACTGTTTCTCCTGGAGGACGAAGCGGACTGTCTGTCCTGGAGGACGGGTTTTGGAAATTGACATATTGTTGTGATTCAGATGATGAATCCAGATGTTTGCAGACGCTGCTCGGTGCTCGGTGGTTCCTCTGCACAGACGAAACGTTCCTCTGGTGTCATCGAGTGGAACAGTGATAAATGTTGGTGTGTTGGAATCGTCCTGGTGATGATCAGGTTCACGTCTCCTCTTCAGCTTCTTCTCCTCTGAGATAAAAAAAAAAAACTCCTCCAGGAGTAAATTTATAGTTTCTGTAACAGACAGGAAGGAAAGAGGAGAAGTGATGTGACCTGTTTCTGAACCAAACTTCACCTGTGACCTAAAAACAGATCAGTCCTGAACTCGTCCACCAGATGGCAGCGTCTCTCTGAGGACTCATCAGCTGATGTTGGAGCTTGAATCAGCTTCCAGCAGCACTTCCTGTTTCTTCAATCATGTCACAGGGACTTTACTGTTTTATGACTAACAGATTAGTGTAGAAGATGACCAAGAAATTGATCAATAATTAATATAATGCTCACAGAAACAACGTGAAAAATAGATCAAACATATGTTTGGATCTATTTTTCAACTAGTGATCAATTTTTACTAGTGATCAATAATTTTTCTACTAATCAATTAGTTGTTTGGTCCATAAAATGTCAGAAAAAGTCCAAGATGACGTCTTCAAATGTCTTGTTTTCACACACAGAGCAGAGCTGCTGGTTGTGTGTCGGTGTGAAACTGAGCTGTTGTTCACTTCCTGTCTGATTTTATCTGCAGCTTCATGTTTGACTGTTGTGATGGTTTCAGCTTCTGTTGGAGTGTGGTTTCAACTGATCAAACTGACACACACACACACACACACACACACGCACACACACACACACACACACACACACACAGGCACACACGCACACACAGGCACACACACACACACACACACACACAGGCACACACACACACACACACACACACACAGGCACACACACAGGCACACACACACAGGCACACACACACAGGCACACACACAGGCACACACACACAGGCACACACACACAGGCACACACACACGCACACACAGGCACACAGGCACACACAGGCACACAGGCACACACACACACAGGCACACACACACACAGGCACACACACACACAGGCACACAGGCACACACAGGCACACAGGCACACACACACACACACACACACACACACACACACACACACGTTTAGTTGTTTGTCAAGTGAGCATGAGGTGACTTCTTACCCCCTGTGAATGTGGTAAATGTTACCCCTCAGTAGGGGGAGGAGTTTGAGGAAGACGTCTGCTGTGTTTAGATGAAGGACATGAACAGAATCCACCTGAACTAAAACTGGTTAACAACAAGAGAAAATTAACAAATACAACTAGAGATGAAAAAATGAATAAGATCAAACCCAAATCTTTAATTATATTAACAGAACCCAAGATTTAGAGAATATTAGTATATTTAATATTTTATTGTTACTCTTCTGTTGTTGTCGTCAGGTGTGTCAAAGTTTCAAAAAGTCAAAATTCAAATTACACACATTTAGGCTATTTTGTTGTTCTGTGGATTTATTTTGTGATCACATCATGTAACTGATCAGGGTGACGACTAATTATTAGCTTCATTATTTAATCTGATAACATTTTAATATTTAATCTATGAAATGTGAAACATTAAGAAGCTGAAACCAGATGATGTTCAACTGAAACAAAACTGAATGTTTGTCTGTGATGTCACTGATTTAATGTGACCATGTGATGCCAGAACTGGTCCCTGAGGTTCTCCACATGTTCTAAAGACTGAAGAGAAGATCCTGATCAATACTAATCAACTCAGTCTGACTGTTTCAGACAAACCAACCCACTGCTGACGTCTTTTGAGAAGCTCGTCCACTGGAGGACGTGAAATGATAAACCTGCTCACTGGTTCACAGAGTCGACTGGTTCATCATCCGAAAACATAAAACATTTCTAAAAACAGAATTAAAGCAACTGAACTTTTATTAAAAACAAACAGGCAACAATTCAACCAGGAAGAAACTTAAAAAACTCAAGACACACGATAAGAAAGATAATAAGAGCAAAAACAGTTCTAATTATAATTATAGAAAGTGAGAGACTGTTACAGTTCAACAAGAGGAAGAACCCAAAACTGCAGACAGGAACAGAGGAGGCAG
>NC_139328.1:552500-565000 GCF_056507025.1 Lutjanus erythropterus
TTAAATATGCAAATGAAGCATTATCAACTTAAATTATTGTTCCTTTGTTCAGAAATCTGAACATCTGAAATCTGACTTTTGGTTTGTTTGTTTTTTGTTGACATATCAGAGTCTTTCAGGGTTGTTTTGTATCTGTATTCTTTTGTTTTGTCTTTATATAATTTGAATATAAAATACATAATATACATTTTAAAAAAGTTTCTATAAAAACCTTCAGAATATAGACGGGAATAAAACTGAAGTGGATATTTGAAAACAAAAAGAGACCTTTCAATATACATATTGTAAAATTCAATATATATTTTATAGACATAGTATCTAATAAAATATTTTATATTCTACAGCTTATATTCTTTATCTTATGTTTACAGTATATATGTGTGTTGTTGTTGTTGTTTGTATTTACAGCCTGCAGAAATCTACAGATGCTGGAAGACAAACACCTGAAAACAATGATTTTATTTGTTTTTATCTGTTTTTATTTGTTTTTATCTGTTTTTATTTGTTTTTATCTGTTTCTGCCCTCAGGTTTGAAATTTATTTCAGGACAGATTTAGTTCCTGTTCTTGTTTCAGAAAATCAAAATCAAGTAATTTATGTTTCCATTTAATGCATTTTAACTCATCATTTAATGTTTTATACAACAAATTAAAGTTATATTATTCAACATAAATATATTCATTATCATCATTATTATTATCAGTCTAAAAGATAAACAGCACACGAAGACGCCAAAACATCTCTGAGACTTTAAAACTGAATTAAGAGATTTTATTTTAAAAAGTTTTAATCTTTTCCAGCACTTTGAGACACATTTAGCTTCAATAAATTAATCTGCATTTTAATATTTTATAGTTTTTACTTTAATGCCTGGGATCACGTTAACTTGTTTTTCATAAAAAGCACTTTTACAACAAAATACATTTTATCATCATTATTTGTCATTTAACAGTCTGAAATATACTTTTTTTTTGACAAACAACACATCAGGAATAAAAACGAGTCTGTTAAAAGACTGACAGATTTTATTTGACTGCAGTTCTTTAAATCCACTTCAGTCTGTACATTTTAAAGAATCTTTTAAAAGTTTTTTAGGATCCTTGAGGACAGATTTGACTCCTGGTTTGGTTTTAATAAATTACTTTACACTGTTTTCTTTAAATGCTTTTTAACTCTTCGCCTGAAACCGTTTCCTCTTGTTCTCTCGTCTTTTTTTAAATTTTTTTTAGACATTTAACTGTTTGAGTTGCATTTCTGTTCTGTCAGTTTATTGCTAATATTCTAATTTTTCAGCAGCGTTAAGAGAAAACCAGGAGGATAACTGGGAGCTGAAACGTCACTGTTGACCGTAACATCATTTAAATCATTTTAAGATTTTTCTCCTCTGTGATGTGAATCTTTTTCTTCTGGGATTGAAGTTTTTTGTTCCTCTGAATCGTCTCACAGGACGTCTGTTTCACTCAACTCACCTGATCCATCAAGTTTAAACTTTAAAATTCAAAAACTCAAAGCTACAACTGAACAGAACCTGGAAATGTGATCAGTTCTGATCCAGTTAACAAGCAGAAGGTGTCTTTTCTTACCTGCAGGCCTGACGGTGAGACGGATCGGCATCCCAAATATTAAATAATCACAGTGTTACAGCCTCGTACAAAAACCTCAGAGCTGCCAATCGTCCTCACAGACACACAAAATGTCAAAAATCCAGTTTTGTCGACACGCAGCGAGCTGAGAGACACAGAGGAACAAACACACAGAGTTTGAGTCGTATGTTCATCTGATAATTATGAGAAAATTCAACATTTCAGCTGCAGACGCAGCAGCTCAGCAGATACAACAAGTCCAAAAAAATGAATAAAAATGAGAGTTTTCAGAGACTAAAGCAGCAGCTGAGGACTGACCTGAGACACACACTGTGTTTGGACGTTAGTCTGATGATTCTGGACATTTCCTGTCTGTAAAAAGTCAGTTTAGAGGAGCTGGGAGGTTTTAGTTCAGCTCTGTGTGGATGTTCAGTCACTGTGGGTACCAACCCAACACGGTGAAAATCTGTCGTACAAAAACCTCAGAGCTGCCAATCGTCCTCACAGAGACACAAAAATGTCAAAAATCCAGTTTTGTTGACACACAGCGAGCTGAGAGACACAGAGGAACAAACACACAGAGTTTGAGTCGTATGTTCATCTGATAATTATGAGAAAATTCAACATTTCAGCTGCAGACACAGCAGCTCAGCGACACAACAAGTTCAAGAAAGTGAATAAAAATGAGAGTTTTCATATAGAAAAGCAGCAGCTGAGGACTGACCTGAGACACACGCTGTGTTTGGACGTTAGTCTGATGATTCTGGACATTTCCTGGCCTTAAAAAGTCAGTTTAGAGGAGCTGGGAGGTTTTAGTTCAGCTCTGTGTGGATGTTCAGTCACTGTGGTCCCCCAACACGGTGAAAATCTGTCGTACAAAAACCTCCTGAGAGCTGCAGCAGGAAACAGCAGAGCAGAACAAAAACTCTCCCGTCACCGTTTAACCATAAATCTTCTTAGAAATGATTATTTCTCATGTCAAATACTTCAGGCCTGCAGGATTTCACAGGTTTATTCAGTGGCCTCAAATATCAGCTTTTAGAATAAATTATTTAAGGTTTTTGTTTTTAAGATATTTGTGTTTTATGTTGTAATCATTTCATGTGGATATTTATAATTTTACTTACTAATTTTCTTTCAGTATCATCTTTTCCTTCTATTTCTACTTTATTCGTCTCATTTTTTCTTTTTCTTCTTATATCACCTCTCTGTTTGAGAACTGTTCTGTCAGCTTCTCAATCTAAATATTTACACTCAAAGTCATAATCAGTATTTGTCATTGAATTTGAACTTGCTTCAGTTTAAGACGGATTTTAGTCTCTCACACACATCCTTATTTATATTGTTTGTTTTTTAAATATGTGCTAAAATCTAATTCAATCAAATCAAACTGTGATGCATTTTATGATGTTTTTATATAAATCAATAAAAGTCAAAGGCAACATGTTCCTTTTTTTCCATTTTTTATATGTAGTTGTTTATTTCAGTCCTGTTGACACTTTCAATAACAGATAAATAATAATGGGAAAGAAAAAACATCAGATTGTCCTGAAAGGACGTTAATTTTACCTGCCACTTTTTCTATAACATGACTAACTAATAAGCAACAATTTCACTTCAGAGAGAATAAAACTACACTCTGTTCCCAGTGGAACTAAATATTTATTGACTTTTTAATATGTATTTATTTTAATGTTTAAATGATGAACTGAACCTGGAGGGTGTTACACAAAGAAGCAAAATCTTTTTGGAGCTCAAACTCCAAATAAAACTATAAAATATAAAAGATCTGATGAAGGTCAGTATCAGTGACAGACCTCGTGTTCTTCGTACGTGTGCATGTGACAAAAATGAAAAATAAAAATACTAAATGTATTTTATTTTCTGTACATTAAGGCTGCACAGATACATAACAACAGAATACTATGTCAGTGTTTATTATTATTATTATTATTATTATTATTATTATTATTATTATGTTCCAGTTTCGTCCTCTGATGTAAAAACGAGCGTCAGTGGGTTCATTTTGATTCACAAACTCCTGGCATTAGTTTACACTCACAGCTCAGACAATGATGATGTTCATATCTGATTCCAGAGTCTGTAAAAGTCTTAAAGACCTCGAACAGTGCAAGACGTCTCTCTGTATTTAAAAAACTAACTAACTAAAAACATGTTTGCTGAACAGTGTTTAATAAATGTTCATCTTTATTGATTCTCCAGGGATAAACATAGGAAGCAGGAAAACATCTGTGTCCCCCTGTTGATTTTGTGATTAAAAACATATTTTATTTATTTTGCTCTGATTATTCTTTGATTTTGAAACAGTTAAAGCTGCTATGAAAGGTGTAAAATGTTACTGATAGTTAATATTATCTGTGGTATTAAAAGCAGAACTTTTCCTACAATAACCAACTGCAACTGACGGCGCCGCCACGCTCTTCCATGCAGGACGTGCATTCGAACCCTGATAATGATGGATAATGATAACGGATGGTGTTGCAGTGGTCAGTTCTGGATGTGATGAAACATGGATCAAAGTTTCAGCTGCAGAGAAGGAGGGTGACGGCAGAGACGAGTGAAAAAGAGCAGGTCTGATGACTTGATTTAAAGTAGAGGTTGTTGAAAGTGATGTGCTGGGAGGCAAACAGTGGAGTTATTGATGGACAGCTGAAGTTGTGGGTGGTTTTGGTGACAGCTCAATGACCAACATGTCTGATTTATCACAGATTAGTTTGAGGAAGTTTGTTCAGTGAGACTGTTGGTCAGAAGTTGAAGTGAGTTGCAGAGAGGATTGATTTAATGGAGATGTAAAGCTGGATATCGTCAGTGAAGCAGTAGAGCTGGAGACCATGACAGCATATGTCCCTGAATGTTCGTCCCAGGTCACTGTAATCTCAAGAAAAGATCAAATCGAAGGCAACAGTCGCCTTCGATTTGATCTTTTCTTGACATAACAGTGTATAACGTTATGGATGAAGGACAAGGGATGAAGCACCAAACCCTGCAGGACGCCTTGGGACACAGGAGTGGTGGAGGAGAACTGCTGTCCGTCTGTGAGATCAGGAGAGAAGAACGATGTCATTGATGGTGTGGAACACTGCAGTGAGGTGACCAGAGTCTGAAGAGAGGAGGAGGTCGTTGGAAATGAGTTAACAATTTACAGTTTTATTTAGGAAAGCAATGCACAATCTGAGAGCTGATACAACACAAGCACGGATCTTGTTAGGAGGCAAAAACAAGTGTCCTAAAGCAAAGTTTGAGTCTGATAGGACAGTACTGAGTGTACAGGAGCTGTGTTAGTGGGTGTTTGTAGGTGAGTGTCAGGGTTTTGAATTTGATGGAAGTTAGCGGAGTGATCAGCGGGGTGACGAGCTGTTCTTGGCTGGTTTGAAACCAGATGTGCCGCCGTGTTCTGGATCATCTGTAGAGGTTTGAATGTGCATGCAGGGAGGCCTGCCAGTAAGGAGCTGCAGGAGTCCACGTGTGATATTACTAGAGTCTGAACCAGGAGTTGCACCACCGAGCAATCGAGGCCACGAAGACCTTGAAGGTTAGTTAGTCATCAACCATGACACCCAAGTTTCGGTTAGACCTTGTAGATGTGAGCTGGGTGGATTCAAGTTAGATTACAGAAGGACTGACTGGGATGACGAGGAGCTCAGTCTTGGAGAGGTTGAGTTGAAGGTGGTGTTTTTTCATTCATGTCAAGATATCAGTGAGGCATGATGGGACGTGTGTGGAGAGTGTGTGGTCTTCTGGTGGGAATGATGAGAAGAGCAGGGTATCATGGGAATAGCGACGATATTAGGAACCATGGGAGTGGATTATTGCACCAGGTGAGGTGGTGTAAACTGAGAAGAGAAGAGGACCAAACACTGATTCTTGAGGAACCCCTGGAGATAAGCTGTGCAGTTGAGAAGCAAGAGCAACAGTTTTTCTGTCAGAAAGGGAAGATTTGTGAAGTGCTGTTGTTTTGAACTGAACTTAAAGCAAGACTCAGACAAGGACGAACAACAGTTTAAAAGTGGATTCATTTAAGTTGAGATGAGGTTTAAAGGGCTGATCGGGGTTTCAGTGGAGCAGGGCAGGCAGCTGAGGTGTTGCTGGTCGAGGCAGGTAAGCAGACTTAACAGGTGAGTCATGGACTGAAGACACAAGAGAGCAAAGGTTAGGCTGGATCCAAGTAGTCACGAGAAATATTCAACTGATTAACAAACTCGCATCATGTTTGTACCATGCTGGCGAACTGAACGATCTGGCAAAGGTAGGAGTGAAGGACAAGGGACAGACCGTCCATCGGCAATCAGCGATATCTTCGTCCCTGCTCCCACCTCCTCCCTGTTGTTGAGTCTCAGCTGGGAGATGTGTGCAAGCAGCATATTCACTATGTCGTGCACACTGTGTACATTCACTACATCCAATTAACAAAATAAACTCACAGTGTCAAGAAATTAAATATTCTCACACCTATTTTTCCTCTATAACAGAAAAATACAACCGCAAACCTTCTGAATTCCAGTCTCTATGTTTTTACCAAACTAAGACGAGCTTAATTGACTGATTAACTCCCCGTTAAAACACACCTCATTCAAACTTGACAAAAAACATGTAAAACTCACTAAAACTGTCTTTGTTAGTCTGTCCACTCTTACAACAATCACTTGGTTTGGTCAAATTAAATCCTTAATTCACCAGCTGTTTTCCTCTGACTCCTCACGCAGCTCAGAGGACTCATGGTCCGGCTGAGTGTCCCGTGATGCTGGACGAGAGCGCGGAGCAGCAGCTGTCGCTCTGCAGACCATTACATTAGCTAAATACAATGAATGGTGATGGATTCAGTCCATCATCTATAGGCGATATCTTCATCCAGTCGCCCTCCTGCAGAAGCTTGATACATCGGGGCCTGGACTACGAAGTCGGTTCAACATACCCCGGGTATCTAAAGGTGATCTGGCCTCGCTAAACCAAACACCAATCTAAGATGAGTGGTCACATGACATTGGTTATCAACTCGGTGAGCCAATGCAGGGTTTCCCAATCTAGACATGGCACGTTCACATAAATGGGGTGGCAGCATCTGACCCATCACATCATGGACAAGTCAACGAACAGCAGAGCGACATGTTTAACACACGTAGAGCAGCCGTGAAGGCTTCAACCTCCTGTGTCATGATTTTGACCCAGGTGTCATCAACGTGCCTGAACCAGTGGCTTGGAGGTTAAAAGTTACCTCACTTTTCACATGTATTCCTTCCACAGAAGCAGTTGCCACAGTAAGAGGACGACTGCTGCAGGACAAGACACTGTCCAACAGAACCAACCTCACCATGGACCACATTTGTGCTCTGCTTGACCTCTGCTTGACCTCTGCTTGACCTCTGTTTGACCACCACCTATTTCCAGTTCAACGGGGGTTTTTACAGGCAGAAACATGGCTGTGCGATGGACTCACCTGTGTCTCAGATGGTGGCCGACCTCTACATGGAAGAAGTAGAGAGCAGAGCCCTGCGCTCCTTCAGAGGAAAACCTCCAAGCCACTGGTTCAGGTACACTGAAGACACCTGGGTCAAAATCATGACACAGGAGGTTGAAGTCTTCATGGATCAAATCAATGCTGTGGACCAAAACATCAGTTTCACCTGAGACGATGTCCAGGACAACAGTTTGGTCTTCTTGGATTGTGCAGTGAACATTGAAGAGGACAGAAACCTCAACATCATGTTTACAGGAAACCCACACACACGGACCAGTATGTCCTCTTTGACTCACACCACCCACTGGAACATAAACCAGGGCTCATCAGAACCCTCCATCACAGAACACAGAACATTCCAACCAGTACGGAGGGAAAGGATAACAAACAAAAGCACATCAGGGCAGCTCTCAAAACCTGTGGATACCCAAACTGGACCTTCATCAAAACCAACAAAAGAAACACGTCTGAGAGAGAAGAGAACAGCATCCAAAGGAAAAACGTTGTTATTCCTTACATTGTGGGCATTTCTGAAAAACTCAGGAGGATTTTTAACAAACATCACATCCCTGTCCATTTCAAGTCCAACAACACCCTGAGACAAAAACTTGTCCACCCGAAGGACAGAACACCCAGAGACAAACTGGAGAACGTAGTGTATTCAGTCCAGTGTAGTGAGGAGAACTCAGACCTGAACACTGAGGAGACAAAACAACCACTGAATAAACACATGACACAACACAGGAGAACCAGGAGAACCAGGTCCTCAGGTCAGGACTCAGCCGTCCATCTACACCTGAAAGACAAGGGACACTCCTTTGAGGATGACAATGTCCGTATTTTGTCCAGAGAAGACAGATGGTTTGACAGAGGAGTGAACGAGGACATTTTTGTTAACCTGGAACGGCCGTCTCTCAACAGAGGAGGACGTCTAAGACACAGGCAGCTGGATACCCACCTGAAATCAGGTGACCCTAACAAGTCACATGATAGCAGAGTCCTTAACGACTCTCTTTCACACCTCCCCCCAGGTGAAACTCATGAGTCACACAATGGAGGGGCGGGATCATGAGTCACATGACCCTGTAGGTGTTAACGAGCCCATCAGGTTTAATACCTGAACTCTCAAACCAGTCAGTCAGAACTGAAGAAGCCTCTTGGATGAGAGACGAAATGTCTTCAAGAACTCTGTCCAGTCCAGTTGCCTCCTACAAACCTTGATATGAATACCATGACCTGGATGACTGAGAAGATTCAGACATGATTTCATTGTGTTCAAGATAACACAGAGTACGAAACGCCCCTTAATTGATAACAGACTTGCACATAGGATACACCGGTGTATCCTCGCTCTGAGCTCCTCCAGAAGCCTCCTGTTTCCTCACTCCTCATCTCCTCCAGGTGCATTTAAGTGACTGGAGAATTTTTCATCATGTTGGAGGAGAAATGACTTCCAGGTTGACAAAGGAGGGAGGAGACGTGGAGGCGAAATTCAACGTAATGAAAAGCACCCCCTGAGTTTCCTTTTCCCAGTCTGGCCACTAAGTTGCCATCTCAACCCGCCTCAGGTGGCCCACCTGAGCTGATCATGGGGCAGGGATGTGGCTCTCTGTGCTCCTCCTCCTCCTCCTCCTCCTCCCATCCTCGCTCCTCTGTCCTGCCAACATTACTGTGACTGTAGGAAACAGAATCACAAAGTGTTTCTTAAGCTTGAAGTGCACAAAATTACACGTCAATATATCCAACCAGCTCTGACAGAAGCACACAGACCTTTTTCTCTCCGGGTCGGGTCGGTCTCGTGCTCAGATATAACGTCTTGTTCATTTTGTATGTTATAGATTATAACTGTTAAGCTGCTCCAGCTGTCATGTGACTGATGTGATCTCGTCCTGAGTGCACTTTGCAGGTCTGTTCAGATTTATTAGGATTTATAATTAGTGTGTGTTTCAGACAAATGTTTCGGTTGCTACTTTATGCAAACAGACTGTTTGTGCCACAGACTTTGTGCTTCGACCAGGTTTTAGCTGGTCTAAGGTGCATGTGGTTTTTACCAATGAGATCCAAGATACAAATGCAACAGGCCACGCCTTAGTGTTGCCTTCATGTTTAGACATCCCGCCCATGGCTGCACAGACCAGGCACAAGTTCATTTGTTATTGTGAGACGTGGCAAAAATGGCACTTGAGCCGCTGTAAGATAGTAAATCCACCAGCTTTGTGTCGGGTGTAAGAATGGGCCTCAACTATTACTCCCAAACTTCATGTTAAATCTGACGCCATTATCGCCTGAACTTACATAAATGCAGTGTGAGAATGGAAAGTTTGGCAGGCGTAGCAACAGTAACTCAGGAGGGCGGGGCTTAGCAACTGAATGTCAATATTTACTTTGTGCGATGGTGCAAATGTAACTTGAGTCTGTTTCTTGTTTATATTGTATACATTAATATTGTGTCAGTTCTATATTTCGTCTTGTTGATTCTATTTTTCTGTCTACTTGCTGCTGTAACGCTGCAAATGTCCCTCCTGCTGCAAATGTCCCTCCTGCTGTGGGACTAATAAAAGATTATCTATCTTTTTTTTTTTTACCTGGATACCAGGCCTTATTGGTTTGTTTTGGACGGACCGGACTCTTCACCTGGACAGTCCTCTGGACAGATCAGTTCAGAGTTAAGCTCAGACCAAAACCTGAAAGGCTTAAAGACTGACGACCAATACGTTTATGAATTTCTCCAAACTCTGACAGTCAGGAGCTTCTTCTGTTGATTATTGATCGATGATTTTTGAGGCCTTTATTAGGGACAAAGACTGCCAGAACACAGGCTTATGTTTTTCACAGGGCCTTTTTTGAAGCCTCTGGTTCTATTCTGAAGAAGAAGGTCACATTTTTCCAGGTGGAGACGAGAAAATGTGTGAATGTTTTGTCTCCAAACCCTTCAGGACGTCTGACCCCTGACCTGTGAGGTTCAGGAGCCTGAAACTGGAGCCAGTTCTGCTCCTCCAGCAGTATTTAGACCTGCAGAGGATCTGGGGAGGTTTTTGTCAAGGCAGCAGACTGACTTCACTCACTGTGGTACGTAGACACTGTGAAAAATCGTCGTACAAAAACTGTTGAACTGAAGTCTATGAGAGACGCTCAGCAGCAGCAGCTGCACGCGGCTTGAGGTTTTTTCCCATCAACCCTGGTGGCTTCTTTGAAGAGAGGAGAACTCTTATCTGATGGGACCCAACGACAGCCTAAAAATAAAAAAAAACAAAAAAACAGGAGAGTCTGTGATGTCTGATGAGGGTCACATGACCTGATGATCAGAGAGAAGAAAACCACTGAGGTTTTATTTCATTAAAGGCCAAGTCTGTAGTTTTTTCCCCTCATTATTTCCGCTTCATTCACATCTATTAAAAAAGGTGAACTGAAGAGTTTTAAATGAACATTTTTGTGTTAAAATGGTTTTAATTAAATTCACCCATGTTTACAGATTTTACTTTAATTTGCAGCATTTTAAAAGCATCAAGAAACTTAATTGTGGCATCATTAATTTCTTTGTTTGATTTTAACCTTCAGACTCTTCAGTCAGTGTGGGAGAGACGACAGACTGAGATCTGGGCTGAAAAGTTTATGCTGCAACTAATGAAATATTTATTTTCATCATTGATTAACCGATTGATTAATCCTGTCACAATCTTGTCAAATGAAAAAAAGGTCCAAACAGTGGATAGGTGAGAATGTGGAACGCACAGATGTTTTTCAAATCAATTATCTTCATGATCAATCAATCCGTTCATCATTTTTACCACTAAGTGAAGTGAGCTGTTTGGTCCATAAATGGTACAAAATGAATCCTGTCACAATCTGGTTGGTTGAGAAACATATGAAAACAGATGGAGCGCACGTGAAGACCAGCTAGAAAAGAAAAAGAGGACAAGAGTCAAGTCAATTTTTATCTCTACAGCCCAAACTCATAAATCACAAAGCCGTCTGAGTGATTTGAAACATGTCACAACATCCGTCATCATCCATTCAAATGAGGGAAAAGTAGGAGAAATAAGAAATAAATGGAGGAAAGATAAAAAAAAAAAAAGTCTGAAGCAAAGACAGGACAGAAATAAAAGAAGAAATCCAGAATGGAAGGACAGAAGAAAGGAGACAAATAAATGAGGAAGGGAAGAAGTGAAGCAAAGAAGGAAACATGGAAATATTAGTGTAGTTTTTAAAGTAACCCTCCCAAACCAGGCAGAAACAAACCACTTCAGTGTAAAATAAATGCGAAACTCTCGTGAGATTTGGAGACGTTTCTTCATTCTGAACGTTGTAGAAACTAATAACTGAACTAGTAATGTTTTATAATGTGAATGTTGCTATGGTTACGATCTGCGTAGGTTAAAGGAGTTGGAGTAAAATCAGGTTCTGGGTTGAAAAGATACTTTTGAGAGATCTTTCGCGGGTCTGGGGTTCCCTTCTGGCGACGCGTTCCGTTCTCGTGATTGAATCAACCAATCACATCTCGTAAAGCCTTCTTACTGTAATAATAATCTAATCCAAGCAAACGGGCTTTTTTTAAACATATATAGTGTAAAATTAATTGTGACCTGACAAACAGAGCAGAACAAATAGAACTGGACACGGTGTCAGGGAGAACATAGTTTACGTTTATTTAAAGGCTGATGCCACCACTTCTGAAAGTCTACAGAGAGACAGAAACACAAATCGCCTCACAAGTCGAAGCTCAGTCAGAAACTTTCCTTCAGAGTCGGGACCAACGGGGAGCCGCTGCCGCCCTGAACCCTCCAAACATCCTGCAGAGTGGAATGTCATCGACAGATCCCAGTCCATCCAGTTCTTACTCCAAACAAAAAAAAAGAAAAGAAAAGAAAACACAAGAAGGCAACCGGAACCAGAACCAGCTCAGATCCACGTGGTCAGCTTCAAACAGGAATACAAACTCTCCTTCTGGCCAAATTCGTCCTCACATTCAGTAATATTTTATCTTTATTATTTTTCAAATACATTTTGTAAATGCAACATGAAAAGCACAATCACACTGAAAATAGACACGTCTCTCTGAAGTCTGCTTTAATAAAACGCCTCCACGGCAAAATAAAAACAGGCTTTTATTTTTCAAATCCCTCGGAAACTAAACCATGAGAGTTTGGAAGGTAGAAAAACCGTCACATCCGACTGAGCCTGAACTCTACAGGAGGGCATGTTGGAGCCTCCTGATTGGTCAGCTGTCATTCACCGTTTTCTGATTGGCTCTAAAACAACCAGGACTGACAGCTTATAAATGCTCTACAAGGGTGAAACCACAGAAATCAAGCTGAACACAACTCATTTTCACCACAGGAACTTTTACAGAACCTTTTTAGGGAACTTCACATTTAGTTCTTGGACCTGAAAAAATAAATGGTCCTGGTGAGATGGTCCAGGAACTATCGGGGCTGACTAAC
>NC_139328.1:570000-632500 GCF_056507025.1 Lutjanus erythropterus
AGGAGCTGCCGGTCGGTCCGGCCTGGTGCCAGCTGGTGTCTGAAGCTGCAGAGGAGGCTGCGGCGGGCAGGTAGTCCAGGCCGAAGCCGCTGACCGCTCCTGAAAGACAACACGCCAAACCACACGTCAAACATCTGGACGGACAGCTGTCAGTGACTTTAACGCTCGGCACAGATCTGACTCTGTTCTGTTGGTCTGAACCTGATTGGAGGAAAAGTCCCTCAAGGTCAAAGATATTCTGTTCATGAGCAACGCTGCAACTAACAATTATTTTCAATCATCAGTAACTTTTTCAATTAGTTGTTTGATTTATAAAATGCCAGAAAATGGTGAAAAATATCTTTCAGCCCCCCGAACCTCCCCGGACACTTCTGAACATGTCCTGAACCCTCCTGAACCCTCTAAACCTCATTGGAACCCCTCAGAACACACTGAATCCCCCTGATTCCCTCTGAACCCCTCAGAACCCCCCCGACCCCGGTCATCCTAAACCCGGTTCCCTTCCTCACCGGTCTTGTCGGCCTTCCAGCGGTCCACCACCCTGCGGTCCCGGCTGTCCGGAGTGCCGATGGGCCCAAAGTTGGAGAAGGGCATGGCTCCGTGGTTGTGTGTCGGGGGGGAGGACGGCAGGCTGCTGGGGTTAGAGGAGTGAGGGGATTGGCTGGCTGGGGTGGAGTGATCTGCCAATCAGAACACAACTTTCATCAGAGCCACGTCCCACTGAGATAAAGATCTTTCATTAAACCTTGTTTCCAGGTGAGACGTACCTGAGCTGGCGGGGAGGGAGGGGGACCAGGGAGTCCCTTCAAACAGGGAGTAGAGGGACGGCTCCTGGTGCATCATGGGAGCGTCGGGCTTGGAGCTGGGCGGCAGGTTTTTGCCGTAGGCCTGACTGAAGATGCTGTTCTGGTTGTACTCCTGAACACAGAACGAATGGAGACGTCACAGCTCTGATCGATCAGGTATTGATTGATTTTTGACAAAAAGCCTCTGCAACTATAACTGAAGTTAAACGAGTTTTGATTCTGTTTTCTAAAGCATTAAAATCTTCTGAACACATGATCAGGTTTACTGACTCCAGTCTTTACATAAACCTCTGTGGTGCCATCTGCTGTTTGAACGACGTTACAACAGTCAGACAGAAAAATGTTTTCATTCATGACTCGACTCTGATTCAGTTTATGGGGAAAAAAGCAGGAATTACTCATCTGGAACAAATATCTGATCATGGCTCACTCACTTCCTTTGAAACACTAAATCTGAAATGTGATGTCTGACATTTTATGGACCAAACTACTGATCAAACAGGTTGAACCTGCAGTATTTTTCAAAACTGCAATAACAGTTGAATAAATCTTTCAGTCTACAGTTTATACTGACCTGCATGGGGAAGCCAGACATGGGCAGCAGAGAAGACGATTGGCTGACGACCTCGGGGCCGCTCTCCATCCTGGTTTGGTTTGGCAGCTGCAGAGACGAAGGACAGACAGGATGAGGGTGGACAGACAGACAGCTGTCAGCTGACATCACACACACACACACACACACACACACACACACACACACACACACACACACACACACACACACACACACACACACACACTGAAGAGCAGGTCCTCACTGCTACATTTATTTGATTTTACTAATGAAGGAGAGCAGCAGCTCTTTAAGTTGAAAGAGAAAAAGAAATTTTAACTGAACAAAAAATTTGTCGTCATCATTTTTCTTTGTTAACACAGATAAATATTGTTTCCTGCACTTTTTATTGTGTTATTATTGCAGCCTGAGTTTGAAGAATTGTTACATCTCCTGTTTTTTCTGTTGTAGTCATAAACAAACAACAAATTAAGAAACTGCTCTTTATTTTTCGGATGTTTGATTCCTTATTGACCATGAAAATATTGACAGATTATCTGCCAACGGAACCTTCAGACAGAGAGGAAGTTATTTATAGTTTGAATTCAGAAAAC
This sequence comes from Lutjanus erythropterus, assembly GCF_056507025.1. Taxonomy (NCBI): domain Eukaryota; kingdom Metazoa; phylum Chordata; class Actinopteri; order Lutjaniformes; family Lutjanidae; genus Lutjanus; species Lutjanus erythropterus. Next base: position 571,974 of record NC_139328.1, read on the forward strand.
TCCGGACTAACTGTCATGAACCTGCAGCTTCTGACCCACCATCACTTTTTAAATCTTTTCTCAATACTGTTATCTTTATGGAAAACTTTCAGGGTCCTTTTCATATTTCATATATTTCATATTACTTCTTGATTTGAAGGCGTTTGTCATGTTTCAGTTTTTAAACTTGTTGTTTATACTTTTAATTCTCCAAGTTTTCCAGGAAAGATCACATCACTGTTTAAAGACACTCAGCATGCGATTAAAGCCACAATCTGAAGGCTCACACTCTTCAACAGACACGTCATCTCACATTTTGCAGAAATTAATCAGAAAATGATCTGTTCTCTCACACTCCAAAACAAATTCTTCACTCCTCCGAGCTTCATGTTGGTCTGAATGTTCCATTATGGAACTGACCCTTCACTAAGCCCCGCCTCCAAACAACAACTGTCCAATCATAGGTTAGCAACCGTAATGACAGCTGTCAACAAGCTTTGCATTTCTCTCCATGTTGAAGGTGAGCAGGAGGCTCTGAGGAGAGAGATACTCAGAGTTTCATCAGTCTGGATGGTGACGTCTTTTTAGTCGTGAAACAAAAGAGCACATGAGTGTTGAATGGATTAAACTCTGTCTTCATCTGCTCTGACATAACCTGCAAACGTTAGCATGTTGGGCTAACTAATGTTAGCTTACTAACTGCAGTAACTTTACCTCCAGTCAAACTTGTTAGATCCATTGCATCTGCATTTGTTCTGTTGGGGTTTGAGGAGGAGGATGTGGGCTGATGAAGAATCAAAGTGGGTCTACAATGATGCATCTCTCTCTGGCTCACGGTCTCAGGTCTAAGCCGGGTTAGCTTAGCTCTTATCCCGGCTCTCTTCCTGTGGTGATCGTGGTCCAGCTGGTCTGGCTGGGTGACCCGTCTCAAGATCCGCTGCTCTAATCGAGTCCCTGCTCTTCCTTTTCCCACGTTAATGAGTGTATTTCTGTCATCTATCATGTAGATATACCTGCTGTATTTCACCATCTGACCAATGTTTGCTGAGATGTAAGCTAGCTTTAGCCTCAGTCTGTTAGCATTAATGTTATATCATGTACGCAGCTGTTAGCTAACTTTACATCAACGCTTTCACAGGGTTCTTGTTTTAAAACGTGTCAGATGGAAACATTAAAACTGGAGATAACTAGTAGTTACCTTTAGCATTAGCTAACATCAGCTGGCTAACAATTACTTAAATCTGCCGCCGTTATCACCATGAACTGCATAAATGCAGTGCAAGAACAGAAAGCTTAGCAGGTGTAGCAACAGTAACTAAGGAGGGCGGGGCTTAGTGAAGGGTCATTTATGAAATGTTTAGTCTGAATTTGAGATGTTTGATTGGTGAGTTCATCTGCAGATTGTGGCTGGATGACAAAACATCCACCAGGTCACGTAGTTTTTCTCTCTGAAACAACTTATGTCACAAACACAGAATCTGGATTCAGTGAAGAGATGATGAAGAGTGTGGCTTCAGGTCTGGAGGGGTCTACATGGGGGTGGGGGTGGGGGGGGGGGGTCGGAGGTGGAAGACAGGGCTACATACAAATATGTTTGGTCCAGGAGCAGTGCTAAGAGGGCCAGCCAAGGCCTGGAAGAAATCAGGAGGCTTAGTAAAGACGAGCTCCTCCTCCTCCTCAAAATCTGCTAGAGTTTTTAACAGGTCAGGAGGTAGAAGAGGCGAGCTCTTGTTGTCCTAGTGAGAGATGAAGCAAGAAGAAGAAGAAGTAGAGGAGAGGGGGGTAAAGAAAAGAAGAGAAAAGAAAAAGAAAGAAAGCAAGCTGGTAAGACAGAGGTGGGAAGAAGGAAAGTTATGCTAGAAGCTACAGAAGCCTGAACACAGATCACACAGAACAAATAAATCTGACTCTGAACAAGTCGTCGCTCCGCTCTGAGCAGAGACCTCAGTTCATAAATGTCACTGATGAACCACAGGATCACACTGAAATAAAATGAATCTTTACCAGACAGGAGCTGCAACAGGGTGTCAAACTCATTTTAGTTCAGAGGATACGTGCAGCCAGATTCTTCCAGTAAAACTAATGCATAACAATTACCTAGAAATAATAATCAAAAGTGTGGGAGCATTTCAAGCTGGACACCAAGGCGAACACTGTTGCATGTATTCACTGTAAGACAGCGCTTGCATACCACAACAGTACGTCTTCAATGCTGCAGCATCTCCACCGAAGGCACCCTGTTTACTCCAAGAGCGGAGGACCGTCACCCGAGACAAGGTTAAGTTATTAAGTTAACGCTGCGCTAATTAATGAGATTAACTTTACTGTACCTTGCTAACATAACGTTAGCCCTGCGGAGGACTAGGTTTCTATTAATTATGACTGCTGTCGATGCGTGGCTAACGTTCATACAGGCTTTATTTAATCTGTAAAAACACAGCGCTGTAGAGTGATGAGGGTGAAAAATAAAAACATAATAAAGCTAACTGGGTAGTTGCCAATTTTAGCTCAGTAGTCATTGATGGATAAAACATCAAGCAGCACTGGTGCCTAATGTGCTCCAATACAGCAGGTATCATAATTTTATTTTGAACACTGCAAAAACTCAAAATCTTATCAAGACTTTAACTTAAAACTTAACTAGAACTTAAAATTTGCTTGACACAAATGAAAGTTCAATTGAAACTCGTGGGAAAAACACATAACCTTTTAAGTGATGTGTGTTATCAGGTGTAATGACATTTTTAGGTTAGAAATAAGAAAATTTCTTGGTAAGATCCTTAGTTTTTTGAGTGAAGGCTGTGAATTTGGTCAGCTGCTGTAAGTTCAGGGTTTTTAAACAATGTGCATCTAAAAATAAAGACGTTGATTGTCTAAAAAAGGAAACGAATGGTTCATTATTAGGTGAAATGTCTCATGTATATTTATAATTGCTCTTTAACTAAACAAAAATATGTTTTATCCGATTACTCGATTAATCAATGGAATTTTCAGTAGAATACTCGATTACTAAAATATTCGATAGCTGCAGCCCTAGCCAGATCTAGTCTGCAGGCCCTATGTTTGACACCCCTGGTATAGAGACATGCTTCTCTCTATAAGCTTCTTACGACCGTGACAACACGCAGTTTAATTCTCAGTGTAAAACTCTTCGTGAACTTCAAAGTGATTAAAAAGTTTCCCACTGTTGAACAATAATTTGAGTTGTGTGTCAGCCCTGGTTGACATTCCCTTTGTATGGATTTAGCATTGCCAACAAAATGTTTTAATTCAGGTCCATTTCCCTTCAGAACACCAGCAGCAGTATTCTGATTTATTTTTGGTTATTTCAGAATTCATATATTAACTATTAATATTAAAAATCCTGCGGTTCAAGTTCAACAAGTTCAGTAAAAAGAAAAACTTCTAACCAGAAAACTGAAAACTAAGAGAAGTAAGAAAAAGAGGCAGAGAGACAGACAAGCAGCAGGACAGGAGCACCTCCTCCTCCTTCACCGTCACCTGAGAGCTGCTCACCTCAAACGGGGGTCCCCGGGGCCCAGCAGAGGGGTCCTGCTCAGGACAGATCCCCACCGGAGGAGGCCTCTTCATCCTGTCCGCCATGACAGCCAGACCTTCCCCTATCCTGTAGGACGGTTCCCAGTAGAAGTCCTGCATCTTGACGTTGGGGTACTTGATCTTCTTGTCTATGTTGGAGATCTGCGGCTGGGCCGGCGGCTGCAGCTGATGCTCGTACAGTTTGAGAGGATCCTGAGCGGCCATGTAGAAGGCCTGCTGCTGCTGCTGAGGCTGCTGCTGCTGCTGAGGCTGCTGCTGCTGCTGAGGCTGCTTCATGGGCATCTGCAGGGGAGAAATCTTCTGCAGAGCGGCCTGAGCCTGGTTCCACATCTGAGCCGGCTGATCCTGCACCTGCATGTACTGCTGACAGCAGACACACAGCCCGAGTCAACAGCAGTGCACAAAACATTTAAACATGTTGCTGAAATGTTTCTTCAAACCAACACTGAATTCATCTACTGACAACAAGTGTCGTCACAACACCAACATTCTGACCTCGATCAAGTTTAGCATCACCATAATCAATACTGAAGGGATTAGGAGTGCAACGGATCAATACAGACACAGAGCTGCTCCAGAGAGCTGAGAGGAGCTGTGTGTGTGTGTGTGTGTGTGTGTGTGTGTGCGTGCGTGCGTGCGTGCGTGTGTGTGTGTGTAGAAGTTCAGACAGCAGCAGCCAAAGATTAAATAAATATCACAATCTTATGATCTGTTTCTATGACGACAGCATGGTTACACCAGTGAAAAGTCGTGGTCATGATGTCACTGGAGGTCACGTGACGGCTTTTAAATCAGTGTCTCTTCACAGAGATGAGCTGCTGAGTCAAACACAGCAGTATCTGTCCCGTCTGTTTACTGACACTCTGCTGACAGATTTCAGGTTTTACTACTGATATAAAAGTAACAGAGAGAATAAAACTGTTTCACACTGTGATGACAGTCTGTGGGGGTCTGTACAGGACACCTGTGATCTGTTGTAATCCTAAAAGTGAACAATAGTGGTTCAATACTTCATAAATGAGAAACATCCACAGGGAACATTAACCGTGGACACAGCATACTGCTACAACTTACAACTGAACAGTTTCAGTTCAGTGACAAACTGCTAATATTTGCTTATGTTTATATAAATTATAAACCTGCCCAGCACAATACACATATTATTGTAGGGCTGTACCCGACTCACCGTTTCTTCAGTTGAATCTGATTGGTTGTCACTAGAGCTTTAATCAGACCTGAGAAGTTGAGCTTGAGGCCCAAGCCTGACAAAATTCTGTCCCAAACTGACACTCAGTTAACATATTTCAACCCGAACCCGATTAGAGCCCGACAGTTTCCTTAACAAGCTTTCCTCTAGGAAAAGAGATGCAGACGGTCCATTTTCCCCTCATTATATCATACAGAGGTAGAACATGTTATTAAACCAGAACAGGTGTCGTTCTACCATTTTAACCTTCTTAATGTATGAAAAGGATGCTTTAACCATAACGACAAAAATTAAACAAACTAGATGCAACATGTCTGAGGACAGAACATTTACACACTCTCATTCTCTTATATACTCTTATAAAATACACCTAAGATAAATACTAAAGGCTGAAATTTATAAAGTATATTTAAATGCAAAGCCTTGTGGATAGAACATGTAACCAAACCAGGCTGTGAAGTGTGTCTGCACTGTCTGAATGAGGGATCAACGAGCGGTTTGCTGCCATATTTAAAAACTCATAGAGAAGCCCAAAGTCTGCAAAAACTGTGGATTCACTTTATCCAAAACACTTCCAGCTGAGATGCAAGAGATGATGGATTTACCTCAACAGTCAGCTGTATCAGAAAACTGAGGAAGAACAAGAAACTGTCCTGAAGAATCCACCTGAAACCTCACATGAAGTGAAGTGAGAGTTTTGCTTTTTAACTCTGAGTGATCCCTGACTTTACTCAGCTGACTGTGGGCTAACAGCGAGGTGTGGTTGTATTAACGAGGATGAACGCTCATCATCACCTGACTGCACAAGCACCTCATTTGACTACCTCACTAGTACTGCCCCCTAGTGGAGATTCAGGCAAATTATATATTTCATCTTCTCGATCACAGAGACATATTTGACCTACAGCTGAACTTTAGGAAATTCTAAAACTGAATCATTTTTAATGAAAAAAGCACTGAATTACCTACATTTCAGTAAATATTGTGTTTGTGAATCAAAGACCAACACATTTCGTTCCTCAGGCTTGACTCAGACTTCCCCGTCCCTCAGTGTAACAGTAAAACCTACAGACAGTACTGACCTGCTGCAGCCCCGGGTGGTGAGGTGGACTCTTCCCCATCCCGACCTGCTGGACCGGTTTGGTGGGGGACTGCTGCTGCTGCTGGCTCAGCGCCTGCACCTGCAGCTGCACCGACTGCTGCAAGGCCTGCTGGGAGGGCGGCTGGCTCTGGGGCTGCTGACCCTGGGAGGGACCCTGGTTCATGGGTCCCGGACCCTGGCCCGCGGATCCTGGCCCCTGGCCCGGCCCCGGACCGGAGGGCCTCTGCTGACTGTAGGGAATGTGGGACTGCTTCCCGGCCTGGGTGCCGGCCTGCGTGTGGACGCCCGGCTGGAGGAACGGTCCGGGGACGGACACTCCGGTGGAGAAGGTGAAGCCCGGATTCACCTGAAGGCCCGGGAACGCCACCGGGGGCGGGATCACGTAGGCTGAGGGAGGGAAACCTGTGGAGGAACCAATCAGGAACAAGACTTAAAATAAAATAGGAAAACATGAGGTAACGCTAATAAAATGCAGCGAACATCCAGATCACTTAGATCTGGATGATACAGCTGGAAAATCTATCACGATATCAGTCAGTATTGATAATTATTGATCATATAGGCCAAGATTAACAAAATGCTCCTAAGGGTGGAAGAGGCTTAGGTAATAAATTAAGTAGTTAAGAAAATAATCAATTAGCCAAATAGTGTGATAATCAATTAATGAGATTGAATCATTTTTTTAAAACAAAAAAGTAAAAAAAAAAAAAAAGAAAGAAAAAAAAAACTTCTTCCTCGGTTTCTGAGGACGTTGTCTTGGGTTTTGGGAAACAATGAAACATTTCTGATATTTTATGGACCAAATTACTAACTGATTGATCAACAAAATGATCAACAGAATTAATTTATAATGAACAGAATCATGTGAGGAAAGACTTGAAAAACATCACTGGACAAAATCAAATATCACAAATCTTCAATATCAATATTGCAACAATATTTTAGTTATGACTCTTGGTGCTTTCATTAAATATTTACACCACAGCTGTAAATTTGTTTGAAAATGCTAACAATTAATCATTAATAATTAATAAGACACATGATGCAGAGCAGCAAGAACAACCTGCTGAGTTCAGAAAATTACATCACTTCACTATAATGCAGCATTTAATGTCTAGAACATCTCGATATGATGATATCCAAAACCTCAGATGACATCTAGTCTCATATCACAATATGATATAATATTGATATATCGCTCAGCCCTCTGATCGCTGACAGGATCATTCATTTAACTCCAAAATGAGGCTGAACATGAAGAATTCATAAGATAAATAAAATATCTTGTCTAATTTATCATTTGATAAAAATCTGAGATTTCAGGGTTTGTGCTGCGTCAATATTTCCCCGAGATATCAAAACAAATATTGATAAAATATTATTGATATATAATCTAAATATTTTTGATTCAAACAGAAGCGTTTGTGTTTTGTGTGACTGAAACACGGCTTGAAACTCATGTGGAGAGAATCTGAAGCAGGGCTGCTACTACCGTATTTTCCGCACTATAAGGCACATCTAAAAGCCTTTAATCTTCTCAAAAACCGACAGTGCGCCTTATAATCCGATGCGCCTTATATATGGATCAATATTGGTTAATTATGGCTACCGTAGTCAGGGGGCGTCGCTGAAGTAACAGCGGTAAAAACGGTAAAGGGGAATTGCAGTCCCACACCACTTGTGTGTGTATAAAGACCCCAAAATGGCACCTTTCAAGAGACACGCTTACGACGCAGAGTTCAAACTCAAGGCTATCAGTCACGCAGAAGAACATGGGAACAGAGCAGCAGCGAGAGAATTCAACAACTGACTGACTTATCTGACTGTTTTGTTGACATTCCCTTTAGCGCAGCTCCATCTAGTGGATGCATAACGCAACCCCAGCCACTAGATGGAACTGCACTACTACTGCACTACTACTGCACTACGCGTGCGTGCGTGCGTGCGTGCGTGCGTGCGTGCGTGCGTGCGTGCGTGCGTGCGTGCGTGCGTACCAGGTCTGCTGGGCAGAGGTGGGAAGGCTCCAGGATGATGGATGGGGATGAACTGGGAGGAGCAGGTGGTTTGAGTTTGAGTGACAGGAGTCTTCTTCGCCTCTGACACCGGAGTCTTCCTCAGCTCTGTCTGCGCCTTCACCTGAAGAAGAGAAAACACATCCCACATCGTCATTGGCTGCTTGAACCCGACTCTTCATCAACATATTCAGATGAGCAGCTCTGTCAGTGATGAAGGTCTCGTGTTTTCACCTGTTTTCCAGCATCAGCACTTTTCTCGTGAGCAGCTTTTTTCAGCTCGCTCTTCCTCTTCCCATCCCTCTTCAGCTCTCCTTTCCCAGCGGCCCCGTTGCCCTTAGCGAAGTCTCGCCGCTCCTTGCCGCTGTCTTTCAGATGATGGTTTCGTGTCGGCTCGCGGCTCTGCTCTCGTGGTTTGATGTTCTCCTTGAAGGTGACGACGGGTCGGTCGCTGCCGTCAGGCCACGAGCTCTGCGTCTTCCCTGCTGAGAGCACCGACTTCAGGCCCGAGTTCCCGCCATCATTGGGCATCTGCTCGCCATTGGACGACTCCTGCAGCACCGGCGCCTCCTTCTCCTGCGGCTCCTCAATGGCCTGCTCTGGAATGTCAGTGATGAAGACGAGGAGGCCGTCTTCACTCACTCTGCACTGGATCAGCCTGTAGAGAGGACACAGATAATGTACCGATGTCCCGTCAAGGTGTCCTGACCTCCTGTGATCTGTCCAGGAGCTCACGATGTAATGAGAACCAAACACACACAAACTACAGCTGCACGTTCAATAGAGACCTTTACTTTTACTACAGTGCAGTAAAAGTAAAAAGTTTTTAAAGTGACAGTGACGGAGCAGTGACAGAGCGGATCGGCACTCACCCCGGCTGGTTGTCAGCCACCCACTTGCCCAGACTGATGAGTCTCTGATGTCTGGTGTGGACCGGCAGGCCGTCCCTGTCCACCAGGATGCCCTGATGACCTTTAGTGAAGTCCAGAGACCTGAAACACAGACACAAGTCAGCACGTGGACATGTTTTGATGGATTCAGCAGTGCTGAACATTTATCCTACTACTGAATGTAGGAGTGCAGTACCTGAGAGCAGGCCGGAGCGCCAAGAAACCCTGCAGCTCAAACTCCTCTGGCAGGGGCATCACTACAGAGAAAAGAAACACACCTTCAGCTTCAACAGCATTAAAACATCAACATACATACACATGAGGCAGACACAGGCCAGCTGACAGAGATTGGAAATGAACCAGTATCTTCAGCTGATCAACTACAAATTATCATTTTACAACTGAAAAAAGTTCATGTGGTCGTGATATGATGTCTTCAGTGCCACAATCAGTGACAATAACCAGGGCTGTTGAGGCACAGATTCTTTCTCACTGCAGTGAGGAAGCTGTAAGCAGAAGCAGTCAGTTGTCAGTAAATGTACAGTTCAGGTCACAGTGTGTCAGTTTATAAACGCTACAGGTTCTCAAACCCAAGAAAAATCTCATCTGTTGTTTCAAACTGCTGGAAAAGTGACGGGGTTAGCCCCAAAGTAAGCTGAGCAGTGCAGGTCCATGTTAAGCTAATGCTAATGTTAGTGTTGTAGCCAGGGTGGGAAATTAGCATCAGTCACCAGCCGAATGCAAAATGTAAAATATGAAAGTGGCTGGTAGACAGAAACTCACAGTTTACTATTGAAAGACTGGTGAAATTAAACATTTGTCTGCCGGTGGCTGGTAGATGATCACAAGTGTTCTGATTGTAGCTTCATGACGTTAGCTCCTGTGCAATCACTTCCCTTTCAGAAGCCTTGAACTGCAGTGTCTTTTTGGGAAACAAATCCATAAAGATAAATCCAACACCGAATGTCTTCCATAGTTATTTGGTTCCATGAGGAACACAGTTGTTGATGTGGTTAGCATGTTGTTAGCTGTCCACTGGCAATGCCAAGATGGCTTGGGTTGAGTCTGTCAACCAATCAGAGGCTGTGTTCTTGACTTGTGTGTGACAGTGCTGATCCATAGATATATTTACCGCTTTTATTCTGAAGGAACACTGCATCATGTCATGACAAACAGCTTTTATTATGAAGAGGAATCATCTGTTCCTGTAATAGTTGACAACTGTTCTCAGATGTGACCGACTGTAACCCGAGGAGGACTCCGATCAGAGCTCGTATTGATCACCGAACTAAATAAAGAATCAATAGCAGCTGGTGTCCTACCTGAGGAACAGGACACGTCGTCCTCTTTGGGCTGGAAACTGTTGAGGATGGAGACGAGCCAGGGCCAGACGCTGAGAGACGGGGACAGAAAGTCGAGTCAAACGTTCTGTAAGAACTCACCAAACAGCCGAGCGTTTCCACAAAAGACAAAGAAAAGACTTACTACTGCCTCTTGTCAACAGCGGCCTCATGGAAGACGCTGGGTCTCAGTTTGAGCCAGTCCAGAGACACTTTGATGGCAGGCAGAGGACACTCGCCCATGATCTCCTCCCCTCGGTTCTTGTTGAGCAGCACGCGGCTACACATGACGCCCAGGAAGGACACTGAGGGGACAGCGAGCGAGCCAACAACCAATCAATCAGTGAGCTTAATGTCAGCAGCAACTTCATGTGAGATGGCTGACTGTTTGTAAGACAAAATGTTCCTTTAAGAACCCTTTTTATCCAAAGACCTTTTTTAGAAGAAAGAGTTCTTCAAGGATTGTTGAGATCCCTGACAAACTCTTTCATCATGGGTTCTTTGTACGTAATATAAATGGCTCTCAGTAGAACCCCCTGGGATGATTCTAAAAGCTTTGGAATATAAAAAGATTCTCAGTAGAACCTCTTGAATATGTTCTAGATAAAACCCTTAGAATGTCAAAAGATTCTTGGTAGAACCCCCTGGGTGAATTCTTGTTAGCACCCTTAGAGAAGTGGAAAGATTCTGGATTGAACCTCCAGAGAGGGTTCTAAGTGGAACCACTGCACATTAAGAGATTCTCTGCAGAACCTTACAGGGGGTTCGAGGTGAAACCTTTCACAGATGGTTCTAGGTATAGCCCCTCTGAAAGGGTTCCAAGTGAACTATTATAAAAAGTTCTAACAGGAACCAGAAAATGGTTCTCCTGTGGGGACAGGCTGAAGAACCCTATATGGTTCTAGTTAGCAGCTTTATTTCTAAGGGTGTATGGAACACTGTCAGAGAACGTGGAACATGCTGCAGTAGAAATAAAACTGTTGTTTGGTAAATGAAACATTTTTAAGAGTTTGTAAGTTTGATTAATTGATCATTAATTTTACCAATGATTGATAACAGAAACAAACAATTTGAAACCGTAGTAACGTTTCCATCTTGGAACATAAAAGAGATGTTCTCATTAGTGTATAATCAGCTGGAAACAAGAACTGTTGTGTTTTTGTTACTTTAGAATGAGTCCTATTATTGATCAATAATCATCAGTAAGATGAACTTAATGACTTCCTGACTAAAGACAGACAACAGAACAGCTAGAACAGTTTGATAAGTTCAGAAAAATCACATCACTTTACTGTAACAGGCTTTAAAAAAGAGAAAGAAACAACACTTATGCCTCATCAAGATATTTCTTCTTTGTATCACAGTACGGTATAATATTGATAAAATTGATCAGCCTGAAGTTAAAATGTGCTGAAAATGTTCTAAAACGACTGAAACACACGCTGAGATCATTTCAAAGTTTTATATTTTAAACCACTCAGCGTGTATAAATGAGCCGTCTCTATTTAAACAGTTTTAAAGAATGAAGCAGAATTGTTGCTGTGACTCTGGAGGCTGTTTGCAGTATGAATACGAGCAGCGTGTGTGTGTGTGTGTGTGTGTGTGTGTGTGTGTGTGTGTTTCTTACTGAAGAGTCCAAGCAGCTGGAACCAGCTGATCTGCTGCTCGCTGCTGTAGCTCTGCTCGCCGCCGTCAGTCGTCAGGTCTCTGAGGTGATGCAGCTCAAACAGGTTGATGACGGTGATGTGGACCAGCTGCTGAGAGCTGAAGGCTTTCTGCAGGATCAGCCTCTGCGCACGCACACACACACACACACACACACACACACACACACACACACACACACACAAACACACACACACACACACACACACACACACACACACACAAACACACACACACACACACACACACACACACACACACACACACACACACACACACACACACACACACACACAAACACACACACACACACACACACACACACACACACACACACACACACACAAACACACACACACACACACACACACACACACACACAAACACACACACACACACACACACGAGTCAGATCATCAGATTAAAGACTTTTACATCACGCTGCAGGCACGAGACAAACAGGTGCACAGACTTTTGTTTTACCTGAAACTGCTCCTCAAGTTTCTCCCTCAGAGCGTCCAGTTTGTCCAGACTCTTACTCAGGTAGACGTGACCGTGAAACTTGATGAAGGCCCGGATGAAATCTGATACACTCCACTTGGTTTTCACCTCATCACGGCTGCAGACACACACAGGGAGGACAGAGGAGTTCATACATGAGAAACACATCTGAGTCACAGGACTGTCATTCCCTTCTCTAAAGGAACAAGGTTTCAGATTCAAATCAAATCATTTTCTTTGATTTAAATCAATCATGAAAAAAACAATATATTTGCTAAAGTAACTTTCTGAGTCCTTTCTTTTGGACTGCTTCCCTTATTTGTGAATATTTCACAAAATATACTTTACCTTACTGTTCTGACAGGAAACCACTATCACTCTCTCCACAGCCAGACTTTAGGAAAATCAGTCATTCAGCTCACAGAACACAGAACGTGCTTTAATCTGTCAGTTAGTTTGTGTTATTATGTGACTTTAGTGAATCTGAATTAACCCTTTAAACCACTGAAGTCACACAGTAACACAAACAAACTAACAGATGGAGGCAGCAGCAGACCAACAACTCCTGTGTTCTGTGAAGTACAATCACTGATTTTATGAATGGACTTTGGTGTGATCTTGTATAATGGTGGTTTCTCGTAGGACTGGGCGATGTGGCTTAAAAATAACATGTCTGTATATTTTTAGGCTCAGGGTTCCTCCACCATTTTTCAACATTCATTCTCAAGCTTTTCCAGAACCTTACAGCCGTAGTTAATTACACATTTATACACCTCTTCAGAAACGAACTGTTCTACATAGAACCACAGCCTCCCAGGAAGAATCCTTTTGGAACCCGTATTTTTAAAAGTGTGACCTATGAAACATATTAAGAGCTACATGTTTCACATGTTAATTTGATAGTTGATCGATTCATTTTCACACAATCGATCTAAATCTTACAATAAATTGATCTTTGATTAATTGTTATCATCCCTATATTAAACACATATACTTCAATATCTGAATATGTGTGTAGCACAGTCATAAAAATAATCACTGTTCTATTTCAGATCTTTGTTTGATAAAAGGTTAATTAAATTTTCTCAGTTGATCAAATTCTTAATGATTGATAATCGATCATAGATAAATTGTTATCATCCCTCGTGCAGACATATGATAATTTTACAGACTATGATGCACTGCTGTAGATTCGGGCTGTGTGATGTGAACAAAATCAAATTATACCAAGATACTGATTTATGATTCTGTACAAATCCCTCAAATATCAATACTGAAACAATAACGTAGAGGTGACTATTGGTGCCTTGACAAAATATAAACACATGGAGATTTTTGATAAATAATCATTATGTGTGTAAAGACAAATGAGAGAAGAGGTGGAAGAGAGCAGCTGTTTACTCTGTTACCTCTCCAGAGCCTTGGTCAGGGCCTTCTGCAGGTTGGTGGAGGCTGCTGGGAACGGGAACTTGACTGCGATGCTGCGGCAGTAGTAGAAGATTGTTGTGAGGTGGTCTCCTTTAGACGAGGCCAGGATGGCCAGCTGGTTGTACGGCTGACCTGCAGGAGACACAGAGGAGCATCACACTACAGACACTGGGGTAAAAAAACTACAAAAATGGCTGCTGATGAAAACCTGCTGCAACTATTTCAGTCTTTATTTTTCCAAATCTTTAGCCAGAAGGAACAATTAAATTCTCAAAAATAATTAGAGCTGCGTCATTTGATTACAGTCGATGATTAAATTAATTGTTATCTATTTTCAGATTGTTTTGAGACATTTTTTTAATATTTATATTTAAGATTTTAATAAGAAAATGTCAACTTTAAGAAAAACAGCAAAGACTCCCGCACACTGTCTCGCTTTCTATTTTATTAAATATCCGACGTTTCGGTCCAAACAACCTTCATCAGGTATACTGGCCTATAATAATATGAATAATAAAATGTCCAAATTCTCTGATTTCAGCTTCTGCAGTTTACTGCAGCAAGTAAAAGTATCTTTGGGTTGGAAAGCAAAGTTGCTGTTCTGTCACAGGTATGGCGGAGAACATTTGGAGACAGCCAAAGGAGAAAAAGAGACATTAAAAAAACTTTTGGACAGATCAGATTTAAAGGCATGTTTATTTAAACTGTACAAACAAAGTTAAAGGGACAGTTCAGATTATTTAAAGTGTGGCTGTATGAGGTTCTTCTCCACAGTCAGTGTCTTACCTTCAGTAGATGGAGCTCAGTTTGGAGAAGCAGCAGGAGAACCGGTGTAGGATGCTAAGCTAATGTCCAGCTGTGGACAGGGTCAGCAGCAACATGGATTTAAGACACCTAAAAACTTTAAGTGTACATGATATTTAGAATATTTTCTCCTCTTTACCTTTCTGTCAGACAGTCTTTTCTGACAGGAAACCAGTTATATAAGACAAATATCACTCTCTACAAACCAACCAAACTCCATTGACAAAAGTCAGTCATTTAAACTCACATATCACAGGAGTTGTTGGTCTGCTGCTGCCTCCATCTGTTAGTTTGTTTGTGTTACTGTGTGACTTCAGTGAATCTGAAATAACCCTTTAAAACACTGAAGTCTCACAAACAAGCTAACAGATGGAGGCAGCAGGTTTGGTTGGTTTGTAGAGAGGAACATTTTTCTCATATAAAGGTGGTTTCCTGTCAGAAAAGTCTGTCTAACTTAAACTGATATTAATGTTTTAGGTCTCTAAAATCCATGTTGCTGCTGACCCTGTCCACAGCAGGACACTGCTCAGCTTCCTATACTGATGCTTCTCCAAACTGACCTCCATCCACACACTGTGGAGAAGAACCTCATGGAACCACACTTCAAATAATCTGAACTGTCCCTTTAAAGTAAAATGTCCCATCTGCAGTATGACACACTCACCGTTTGATGGAACCAGCTGAGCTGCATGTCGGTAGTATGACTCCGCCTGGCTGGTCTGGTTACGGTAACGTGCTGAAAGACACAAACGTGTTCGGAGTAAGAACCAGACACATCAACTCTGAGAACACTGAGATGTAAATAAAAGGACACGCGTGTGGATTTAGTCACCGATGTCTCCGAGGTGGACGAGGCAGTGCTGGCAGATATAGGAGCAGGAACTGGGCTGCGGGGTGACGATGGCGCTGGTGTTGCTCTGTTTATTGCTGATGATGCCGAGCTGAGACGACTTGACTCGACACGGCAGGTCCACATTGAACACAGTGCACAGCTCCTGTAGTAACTGGACACAAACAGAGGCGTGTTCTATCAGTGTGAATAAATGAAAAACACTGCTTATTTTGATAAGTCTGGATCATTTAAATGAGACTGACTGACTGTAGTTTACAGCAACCCCTGCTCAGTAACCATGGTAACTGATACCACTGAACCAGCCTGCTCCGTGGCAGGGTAACTGTCAAGCTTAATTTAGTCGTATGTCAGATCATTCCAGCCGAGCAGAAATAGAATCTAAAAAAAGAGATGTCATGTAGATGTGTTCAGACCGGCACTCTGATCAGACATGTCAAGTCTGGTGCAGATTGGACCATTTACAGCTAAATTAGAGCAAGTATGCAGTCTGGATCTCAGCATACGCTGCGCTCAACTTCACCACCACAGACTGCATTTAGCTGCTAGCTGTGGTTGTGGACCAATCACACGACACATTAAATCTAAGAACGTTTGCAGTGAGCAAAACCAAACAAACAGTCATTTTTTTCTAGAACTAGGTACAAAAAGGATTGACTGCAGGTCTCATTTGACTGGAGAAGTTACATGGTATACCCAGCCCTCTGCTCTGTTCAATCAAAGAGGAAACATGTGATTTTATTCTGCAGAGATCACAGATACACACAGAATCTTCTCCTGATCAATCACCACCTGATTTTGTAAAACAATCAGGACCAGGATTCAAAAATGACTAAATTCAATGAGCAGAATGAGAGCTGATGAAAAGTGAGCAGTAAAAACCTTTGTTGTAGCTGAAGCAGCTGCCCTGCTGCTCCTCCCTGGGCACCACCTGACTCTTACCTGTGTGTAGAATCCACTGGCAGCCTCCAGAAACAGCGACAGGTTGGCCTGGACCTCACTGCGGTTGGGATTGGCTCGGTTCTTAGCCTGGCTCTGCAGTGTGGTGATCTGGTTCTTAAAGGCGTGATTCCACCTGCAGGTGGACAACAAAAATCCCCATTATACATCAGACCTCCACGCCTCATCCTACACAGGCTGGCAGTTAGTTCATTTCTGACAGAGATGCAGGCGGAGCAGCTTACAGGTCTTGCTCCACCTTCTTGTCCAGGGCGTACTCCAGGTCAGTCACCAGCATCTTCTGGTACAGGTCCTGCAGGGCCTGCCGAGACGTCCACACCTCTGCCGCCCCCAGCTTCGAATCTGACGGACAGAGGAGAGCAGCTGGAGGACAAACTGAACCTCGACACGTGTTCACAGCACCCAGTATCAGAAACTTGGATCAGAATTTTCATGACTTAATTTAAAAGGGACAGTTCACCCCAAAATCAAAGACATAGTTTTTCCATCTAGTTATTTTGATGTGAGGTGCAGAGTTTTGTAGATATCAGCTGTAGAGATGTCTGCCTTCTCTACAATATAATGGAACTAAATGGCACTAGTCCTGCAGTGGTCAAAGCACCAAAAAGTACATTTGAAAAACTCAAAACCAGTGTCTCTTTCTTTTGGAAAGAAAGAAAGAACGAAAGAACGAAATAAATAAAGAAAGAAAGAAAGAAGTTCCTATATGAAACTGATCACAACAAGATCTGTGGATTATCTTCAGTAACTGGGTCAGGATCTCTGGAAAGAGACACTGGTTTCCAGTTTTTCAGATGAACTTCTTGGTGCTCACAGCACCAAAATTCTAAAGATTCAAGGACTGTTTGGAACTATTTTTCAAGTGACAAGATTAAGTTTAAGATTTAATTGATTAATCGTTTTGGGTCATTTTTTTAAATTAAAAAAAGTCCAAATTCTCTGATTTGAGCTTCTGAAATCGGAATATTTTCTGGTTTCTTTACTCTTCTCCGACAATAAACTGAATATCTTTGAGCTGAGACATTTTATGGACCAAAAAACAAATCAACCAACTAAGAAAATAATCATCGGTTTCTTGGACAATGAAAATAATCACTGGTTGTGGCCTTTATCTGTTCTCCTGAGTCATGTGACTAAAATCTGACTCCTCTGTTGTGCATGAATCTGAGCAGAGACACAAGCAGCAACAGATTTAAAGAGCATTTGGGACGTTTGAGACGAGAGCAGCAGCTGCTGTGACTGTGTGTCAGACATGTTTGTCTTTCTGTTGAGACAGCAGATCCATCTCAACAGGATCAGGTGTGTCAGACAGTCCTCCAGACAAAACGTTCACATCAAAGCATAAAGAGCAGCGGAGGCCTGCAGGTTGAGTGTAGTTTCCTCCAGCAGACTCTCTGGCAGGAGTCCAGCCTCCATGTGAAGCTGCACAGTTTACACAGACCTGCAACTTGAAACCAGAAAATATTCACATCCAAGAAGCTCAAATCAGAGAATTTGAACTTTTTTATCTGGAAAACTGACTCAAACCAATAATAATCAATTATCAACACAGTTGTCGATTAACTTATTGCAGCTCTTGTAGAAACATGGCGGCCTCCGTGTTAGAGGAGCTGCTCCCTCTGTAGATATAAAAGGCTCATTCTAAGGTAACGAAAAACTCAATAACTCTTTATTTTCAGCTGACGACACCCTAATGAAAACCTACTTATGAATATTATATTCCATTTCTGATATATCCTGACAATAAATCCCCCTCAATCTTACACCTTTAAAAGAGAGCCAGCTTCATGACAGTGAAAACTGTGACCTGAGACTCTTGATCATATGCAGGATACCTGTGTACAGGTAAACACACTCTATGTAAACAACAGTCTGACAGTCTGACTTGACAGGATTCCACATTTGGTGCTGGCAATAAAAAATCAGTCGGCACTCCTAGGGCTGGGCAACATATCAATATTATAATGTTTTATGATATGAAACTATGAAACTAGATATCATGATAGATTCATCGCAGTTAAAAATTTAACCAAGGAAACTTCAACTTATATTTGAAATAAAAGGAAAAAGGGACTAAATATTATATCTAATTAATTATTGATGATTAATTGACAGTTACCATTTTCAACAACCTGTTAAGGAAAATGCAGATTTGCAACCCCAGAGTTAATATTTTGTGAAAACACCAGTTGTCATACCTACAATATTGAAATCATTATATTATTGTGATGTGATGTTGTCCATATCGCCCAGCGATAATAAAATAAAATATACAAACTACAACAACACAAACTTGTTTTACCTCCACCCTTTGGAGTACACAACATGTTGTCAGTCACAACCTTTAAGATCAATAATTATTGATATCAACTGATATGAAACTTCACTATCATGACAGGACCTTCAGCTGTATCGCCCAGGCCTGATTACTAAAGTATCTCCACTCATCACTGACGAGGAATTCAGCACGCAAGTCAAGACTATTTGTAGTAGGATCCATCAATCTGGATCAATACATCGATTCAATAGTCAACGATCAAAGAAAACACTGATCCATGAAGCCAGGCACGTCTAAACTTTCAAACAGAACACTAACAAATAAATCGAGGAGATCAGAGAGCTCAACTACGAAGCAAGATTAACGGGTTATCACGGTCTGTTGAGTCTAAAGGGAAAAAAGTGTTTTCAGTGTCACAAAGGTGCCCCTCTTTAACCTGACTAGATCACCATGGTAACTGATGCTCACCTGGTCAGGAGCAGGTTATGTTCAGAGTTTCAGATTAAATCGTCTGTAAAAAGTGTTTAAACCCCAAAGTAGTGACATTAATCACTAATCAGTATTAATCATTAAGCACTTTTTATTAAACTTGACTCAACCAACACACCAAAATCGTGATCTGAATCGAACTGATTTTGAGAAATCTGAATCGATATCTATCCCCAGCAGTTACACTCAGCTCTCCTGATCATTATGTAACTGATTCCGTTTTAATGTCCAGACATGACGTCTCATATCAATCACAAGACAAATGAATTGAAATCCTATCAAGAAAGAATCCGTGTGGCTAGGGCTGGATTTAAAAAAGAAATCGATCCAAATCAATTTTCCTTTGCCTGGTCCGATATTGATTCATAAAATCCCAAAATTGATCTTTTAATATATGTCTCGTCTCCTGTGGATGTGTGGTACAGCCTGCAGTTTTAAAGGGATAACTCACACAAATATGAAACTTCAGTCATTATCTGCTCACCCTCATGCTGACTGAAGGTCAGGTTTAGTTTTTTAGTCCACAGAACACTGCTGGAGTTTCACAGGAAAAAGGTGTTGCAGAATCTCCCAAACAATGGAAGTGAATGGTGACCAGTTTTCAAATATTAAATAAAACAGCAGAATGAAACCATAAAATGCCTCCATACTGCTCATCTGGTGTAATCTAAGTCTCCTAAAGCCCCAACATGAAAGAGGTCATTTACATCATGTTTTTAGCCTGAATCTACACTGCAGATCCTTGGCTTAGAGACACGTTCACACTGTCAGAACTGTGTATGTGTGTTGTGACAGTGTGCAAACAGCATGTTGGGCTTTAGGAGACTTTACACCAGATGAACACTATGGAGGCATTTCATGGGGTTTTTGGATTCTATAGCACTAACTTCCTGTGAAACTCCAGCAGTTTTTTGTGGACTAAAGACACTGAACTCAACCTTCAATCAGCATGAGGATGTACATATGATGACAAAATTTTCATTTTTGGGTGAACTATCACTTTAACCCAGTTAATCTCGCATGAGCAGCCTTTGGCACGAGATCTCATAGCACAACATTTTGCTACTTTTAGTGTGCTGGTCAGTTCATTAATGTCACTACTCTTGGGGTCAATTCTTAATGTAAACATTAGTATTATTTTAATAATGTACCAGATTACAGGTTCATTTTTGTACAGTATACAGCATTAGTTTTCTGTAAATCTCTTTCATATCCCAGCTGGTATTGTGACTGAAATATCTCTAACCAACTTGATACTGAATCGAATCAACGTGGGAAACCTGAATCGATACCCACCCCTAATATCGACAAATATCATTGTTCCATCAGTTGACAAAGGAGTATATTGTGATGAAACTTTCCTATCAGAGATTTACATCCCTGATAACACAAGGCAGCCTTGTCTGATCACAGGTGTGCAGATACAGACAGAGTGAACAGGTACAGTGATCGATCAGAAAGATGTTGGAGGTGATGGTGCAGGACCTACCTGTCATGTCAGCCTTCAGGGCCTCTGCCTGTCTGCTCGGATATAAACAGATAGCAGGAAGTTAGACAGTTCCATCACACACAGCATGACACATCATGGCCACACTGGTCCTCACACATACTAATAACATGCAGCACTTCCTTATCGGTTACAATCCAGGTGTGTCACCAAGCTAACAGTTAACGACAGAAACCTGATGCTGCTGTTGTGATCAACTGAAGCTTCATTTAAACATTAAAGAGCTCAGATCAGGTGTGGACAGGAGGACACAGAGGTGATGTTAGGCTCTGACTATTACCTGGATCCAAAACAAACAACAAACCTTCATTACAGAGCCGTCAGCTTGCTAACAGGAAGCTAATTCACTCCTCACGTTGAAACACACGACTGAATAGACTATGTGAAACCGACCGTGTGAATCAAACCAAATCAAATCACACAATTAATACGAACAGCATCAGTCCGCTTGGTGCTAACCTGACATACGCAGACAGACGCTAACATGCTAAAGCTAGGTTAACTAGCAACAACAGTGAGAAACAGTCTGTGTGTGTGGCGCTAAAAACACATTTAACCTTAAATTGACACCGAACATTAAATCTTCACACCACCACGCCAACATGTGTCAAACAGGTTTGTCTGTGTGTCTGAATGTGAGTTGAAAGTGACGGCAGGTGTTAGCATTGACTGTTTGTTGATATGTGAAGCTAACGTTAGCTAGCGCCAACAGCTAGCTTCAGCGTTAGCTTCAGCGTTAGCAGCCGAACAAAACAGTTCATCAGTGAGGTTAAACTGTCCGTCTGCGACACACCTGAACACACACCTGGACGGACAGGTGACAACGCAGCGAGCTTACCGCAGATACTGGGCGCAGAGGTTCATCCTGACGGATCACCAGTCTCTCAGACAACGACTGGTCCAGAAGCTAACGCTCCTCCCGCCGCCATCTTGTTCCTGTCTGTCTGACCCACAGTGAGGAGGAGGAGGGGGGGGGGGGGGGGGGGTATCACACAAACCGCTGTGGGGGTTTTCAGGTATCTGTACTTTACTTATTATTATTTATTTATTTTTCTACATCTGAACACAAACATCTGAACTTTCTCCTGCTCACATTTTCTAAACAGACTCCTTCCTTTGGTTTTAATGACTTTAATTATTGATTACTTGATTATTTTGCATCATTGAGCGCCCCATTCCAACATCAAGACTGATTTCAACCTGAATGGACGAAACAATAAGACACAGAAAAGACGATTGACTGGAGGATCCATCAGAGGACATCAGGACAGACGGGACGAGACGGAGACAAAAAGAAAAGACACAACAAGACGAACACGAAGAAGAAGAAGAAGAAGAGAACGTTTGTCGAGGGTTCTTTGTAAGACTCAGGGTTCCATTAAGAACACATTTCATCCAAAGAACCCTTTCATTAGAAAGAGTTCTTCAGGGGTTGTTGAAATCTTTGAAGATTCATAAATGGTTTTTATACCATAATTTAAAATAGGTTCTCTGTAGAACCTCCCCACTGTGTTCTACCCAGGGTTCCTACTTTGATTCCAGTTGTTCTGTGTAAATCTCAGTCTACCAGCTCGTTTTAGTTTTGTACAGCATTAACAGCTGTGTTCAGTGTGGCGCCCCCTCCTGGCTGAGGACCACATGATCACATCTTAGAACTGTTCTTTTTACTCACATCATCGCTCTTCAGTTTGTTTTTGGGTCTCATGTTTTCATGGTTCTCTGTGTGGTTTGTGTCTGATGTTTGGAGAGTTGTGTACTGACAGGAGGACCAGCATCAGACTGGCAGAGACACAACACACTGATTCTGATTCTGATTCTGATCTGATTCTGATTCTGATTCTGATCCTGATCCTGATCTGATTCTGATCTGATCTGATTCTGATCTGATTCCGATCTGATTCTGATTCTGATCTGATTCTGAGTCTGAGTCTGAGTCTGATACTGATTCTGAGTCTGATCCTGATTCCGATCTCATTCTGATTCTGATCTGATTCTGATTCTGATTCTGATCTGATTCTGATCCTGATCTGATTCTGATTCTGATCTAATCTGATTCTGATTCTGATCTGATTCTGATCTGATTCTGATTCCGATCTCATTCTGACTCTGATTCTGATCTGATTCTGATTCTGATCTGATTCTGATCTGATTCTGATTCCGATCTCATTCTGACTCTGATTCTGATCTGATTCTGATTCTGATCTGATTCTGAGTCTGATCCTGATTCCGATCTCATTCTGATTCTGATTCTGATCTGATTCTGATTCTGATTCACAGGAGACTCCCATACATCATGATTTGCTTTCTAATGAAGATTTTTTTTTTTTTTTTTTTTGTATCAAAAACAAAAAAAGAAAAACAAAACTGAAACCAAACAGAGTTTTGGAATGAGAACTGATCATTTGTCTTATTGAATATTATTTATCAGTAATCAGGCTGAAGACGACACAGAGCCTGAGTCAGAGCTCATTAAGAGCAGCTGCTTGTTGCTCCTGTTCCCTCAGTGTTCTGTTGGTGTGATGATAGTAGAACCAGTCAACACGTTCTGATGAAAGCTGCAACATAAAGATGTATTTACATGTACAGTGTATGTAGTAAGACTGCAGTATTATCAGTAGTTGTAGAAAACATAAAAGATAAAAAGATCAGACAGTTCCAGAGGTGGGAGGTGATACTGAACAGATGTTTAATCACTTCTGCTTTATTTCAGTATTTCCACATCAGGTCATTTTATACTTCTAAAGGAATATTCTGCTAAAATATAGTTAACTGCCCATTATCCCCTTTAATGCAGTTTATTGATCTCTCTATAAAAACACATAGTCGGTTTATAGAATATGATGCACTGTTAAAAATTAAACTACAAAAACGGTTCAGATCAGTTTCACCTCAGTGCATCGTTGATAATAATCATAATTCAGTAATATATGATCGATATAGTTGAACACCCTGAATGGTGCCATTTGTTATGATGAGTACTTTTACTTTTGATACTTAGAGTACTTTTTTTCTAATGATTCCTCTGTACTTCTGCCTGTGAAGTAAAGTACCAGCTTTAAAGAGTTTATCAGTCCTTTTAGATCCCAGTCTTCCAACTTTTTCATCTCCATTCTTCAGACTTTTGTGAATGAAGTTTCTTCATGTGTCACATGAGTTTCAAACATTTATTCAAATTCACAAAAACAATAAAAATATCATCAGTTTCAACAGCAACACAGTTTTTCACTAATAACATGTTAACATGTGGAGTCATTGATCCCAGATAATTCCAACCAAAATATTGATGTTATTATTCTAAAGTAACATTAATATTCTATAATAACATTATTCTAATGTTGTTATTCTTTCTTATGTTTTCATGTGTCTTAGTTTTACATCAGTTTTAACTTAATTTTGTCTCCTCTTGTTTGACCCTCTGATGTCATCCTGCTCCTCTGCTCTTTGACTTTGTCTGTCAAAACACTGCAGACAGCAAGAATCCTGATAAATCTGTAATAATGATAATGATCAGAATAAAATGAATAAAACTCAGAACTCTGGTTCTCCTCCGTATTTTAGGATAAATGTCAGTTGTTGAACATCTGATCCTGGGGACATGAAGTCTGTCTCTTTAACACAGTGACGCTGCTTCCTGCCGCAGATACACCAGCCTCGCCTCTCTCTCTCTCTCTCTCTCTCTCTCTCTCTCTCTCTCTCTCTCTCTCTCTCTCTCTCTCTCTCTCTCTGCGGCTGCTGCTCCAAACAACCGACAGATCCACACAGGACCGGGACCCGACCGGACCGGACCGGGACACAGAGGCGGACAGACGCGGACAGAAACATGACAGAAACCACCAAAACACACGTCATCCTGCTGTCCTGCGGCAGCTTCAACCCCATCACCAAGGGACACATCCATATGTTCGGTGAGCATCTGCGCGCGAGGGTGGAGGAGGGTGTGTGTGTGTGTGTGTGTGTGTGTGTGTGTGTGTGTGTGTGTGTGTGTGTGTGTGTGTGTGTGTGTGTGTGTGTGTGTGTGTTAGAAGATGAAGATCTCCTGAAACATCATCATCTCATCATCGGAGGTAAAAGGGGTTCTGTGTGCGGCGCGTGTCGCTGTCCAGCAGGGCGGTGCTGAAAGGGGCGACGGCTCCTCATCCAGCAGGAAACAGCAGGTTACACACACAACACAAACAAACACACAATCGTCACACAGTAAGAGGACAGTCCAACGCAGCTCGGCGCGGTCTGAAACGGGTTATGACGTCAAAAACACGGAATGAATGCAGGCCTCGCGGCGTGTGGCGCAGAAACGAAGCGTCGGTCCCCCCTGACGGTCCGCACACGTCTACAGACACGATGCACGGACACGATGTGGGACAGACAGACTGACAGACACGCAGGCAGCGGGGCTCCAGCAGCGGGGGAGGCCGCAGGTGGTGGCCGGCCTTCCTGCGTCACTAAGCGGCCTGATGAGAGCCGGAGGAGCTGCGGTTATTAAACCAGCAGCAGATGAATTATTCACAGAGACAAGTGAAAGATTTCTGCTGCCTCTAATCCACCGTCACACACACTTTACAGATGTTTGTACAGATGTTTGGATCATATCGAGCCTCACAAACACAACCATCTTATCTTAGTCATCAGAATTATGTAATATTTACTTCAGGATCTAACTGAACTGTGATGCTGCTTTAAAACCTGAAGTGTTTATTGGACCATTTGACAAAATATATTTTTCTACATCATTTACATTTGTGCTATTTTGACACTTTCACTACATTTATGAGATTTCATTGATCACAACAAATATTAATCATTGCTTTTGGAAAATTTGTCACATTTTTCTTAGTTTGGAGACTATTTTATTTCACCTTGTGATAAAAACAAAACAATATAATCAATATAAATCTCAACTGATCAATATAACATACAATTATGATAATCAAGCAATTGTTTTTGAGTGAAAATCAATTAAAAACATCCCAGTGATTATAATGAGAGCAGGTTGTGTCTGTAAAAAACACATTAAATATCTAAATTTCCACTGAATTTAACTTCAGGTGACATCTGAAACTTAAATGAGTTTATTTGGCAGTGTTTTAGTTATTGTTGTGTAATAATACTAATATGAATAGAGAAGTGAGTCACAGATAAATATCTACTCTATCATATTTGATTCACACATTTTAAACCTGATCTAACTATATATCAATCAACAAAATATCAAGTAGTTAGAGGCTGTTTCAATATAATAAATATTTATATTATTGAAATAAAAATATTTACTCTTTCTGTAACTTCTTCTTTTTATTTATTTTGCCAAAATATGTAGAGGCGGCCATGTTGGATTTTGCCCTGACAGACCAGCTGCTGCCTGCAGTGAAGTAATGATCCACCAGAGGGCAGAAGAAGACACGTCTCAGACTGATACAACCGTTTCACACAAATGGCTTTACATAATTAAGAGGATAATTAATGATAATGATAATTATTTGCACACTTTGGGGACTTTTTATTGATTTACTTATTGATTGATTTGTTTGTTTGTTTGTTCATGTATTTATTTCGATCCCCTTTAGCCACTACAGAGCGACTCCTCCTGGAGTCCATATAGAGAACATTACATCATAATCGATTTATAATCAGATTTAAGGCAAAAAGAGACAAAACCAGAAAAATCAACAAACAACAAATCAACACCAATAAAACTACTAATGGTGTAATTTATTTATTTATCTATTTCTCAGGGACAGTGTATATTATATTCTTAATATAAAAATTGAGAAGTAAGAAACAGGCTCTAAAGGCTAAATGCTAATTCCAGTAAAAGGAGAACACAGACAGCATTAAGCAAAGAACAGACATGGCAGAGGAATAAAAGCAGAGCAAATCACAGCATAACAACAACAACAACAACAACAACAACAGCACAAGCAAGGTCACAAACAAACAACAAACACAGACACAAGACAAAAAAAGAATTTAAGAACAATAGACAGAAGCAAAGACGCTGAAGAGCAAAGACAGACACACAGACAACAACACAAACAACAACAATGTCACCAAGTCCCTACATTATATCTAAAAATAGTCAGTAAAACATTTGATATGGTCAAATGTAATAATAATACCATAAAGACATGGTATCCAGTGATATACAACGATACAGAAAGTTCCACATTAATGATCATGAATCAGATATTATGAAGCACAACATAAAGTGCTGGTTCTCTGTGCCATTCAATATCTCTATAAACAACTTAAAAACATCTTACTTATTAAATTCTATAATTTCATTCCTCTGTACAGTTATTATATGAAAATTAAATTAAAAAGTAAAAGTGAGCTGAGTATCTCTGGGACAGGTGATGTTTAAGTGATTAAAATTGACCAAATAACAATTTATACCTGAAAGTGATCTGAGCGATGACTGTTAACCCTTTAAACTGTGCAGAATTATAGCAGATTATGAATCAAGATGAGTGAGTCCATGATTTTCACTGAAAAAAGGTAATCTGTTGATGAAAAGGTGTGTGTAGTGTTCTTTATTCTTTAAAAAAATAATATTTTAATTGTTACTAATTATATTAAAAACAGATACAGAGTATAAGAGAGCAGACAAACTGAATCTGAAACATCTGACAGTATAACATTATTATTATTATTATTATTAGTAGTAGTAGTAGTAGTAGTAGTAGTAGTAGTAGTAGTATTGCCACTGCTACCTCTGACTATTTGGAACATGGAGGGAAGCTCATTAAGAAAAATGTCCGGCTGTAATCGGGTTCTGGTTGAAATATGCTAATGAGGAACGGGTGCGGGTCGGGTTCGGACTGAGTTTTCTCAGGCTTTGGCCTTTTTGGGCTTCTAAACTTCTAAATTGAATTTCTGTCAGTTTCAATGTTAAATGTGAGACTATTTAACACATTTTTTAGATAATTATGAATTCAACCTATTTCACAAAAAAGTCCACACACCGTCTGCATTAATGGTTATTGGTTCAGTGTTGGTTTCGTTTTGTAGTTGTAGCATGATCAATAATCAACAATTTTTTCCAACAAGAACACATTAAAAGTGAAACTGAAGTTAAATTTAACTCTATAACAGTAACATTAACTTCATAAATTCTTTCCTGTATTTGAGACATTTTAAGGCCTACATTTCAGATTATTAGTTTTTCTCTTTTTTTTCCCTTCATCTCACTCTGATTGGCTCGTAGGTTGGTTATAGAGGCTGTTTTGTGTGTATATGAATCCAGGTGTGCCTTGAGATTTTGAAAACAAAAACTGAATTACAAAAACTACAAAACTGATGAAAGAGGAATAATTGAATCTGTACTGGCTTAAATGATTTGATATTTAATTGGTGTCTGGTCATCACAGTGATCACAGCGCCTGCCAGTGGTGACAGCAGCTCATCGTTTGACCGGACAAGATTCACGATTCAAAACCACTAAACTGTAAATAAAGATGGCCGCCATGCCTCCACTTCCTCCAACTCTACAGAACAGAGTCTAAAATATCTCTGCAGTGTTCCTGCAGTGTTCCTGCAGTGTTTCTGCAGTGTTCCTGCAGTGTTCCTGCAGTATTTCTGCAGAGCTTCAGCCTGAGGAGGAGGGAAATAACTTGCTCTAACATTTTAATTCAGACTGCAGAACCTTTTTTAAGCACTGCTTTCTTAGTAAAAGTGCTTATATCTAGAATTATCTGTGAAAGGTTTCACCCAGAACCCTCTATGAGAGGTTCTACGAAGAACCCTTCTATGGCGTAATGATTCCACCCAGAACCCTCCAAGGGTGCTAACAAGAACCCTCCCAGGTGGTTCTTCCTAGAACCTGATAGATTCAGATTCCAGGGGTTTTATCTAGGACCAAACAACAAGGTTCTTTCAAGAAATCTTTCAGATTCCAAGGGTTTTATCCAGAACCCTCCAAGGGATTTGACTAAGAACCTTTTCATATTATAGCTAAAAGAACCACTGACAAAAAAGGATCCCAACAATCCTTGAAGAACTCCTCCATAAAGGGTTCTTAGGATGAAAAGAGTTCTTAATGGGACTCTTAGTCTTACAAAGAACCCCTGAAAAAGTGTTTCTTCAAAAAAGGGTTCTTCAGAAGAAAATGGTTGTAGGTAGAGCCTCAGTCCATGAGGAGGAACCCTTTTGGAACCCTTATTTCTGAGAGTGTTGGGTGTTACATATTCTTTAAAGATAAATGTGAGAGATCATCTCAAACAGCTGCCATGTTTTTTTTTCTCAATTTGATAATCAGAAGCAAAGACCAATGACAGGCCAGTGAGTGGCGTGTTGTCCAATCAGGTGTCAGTCATGTGTTGTCCAGCTGACTCGTGGTGACAAACAGGCTGGAACATTAATGAGGAGCTGATTCAGACTCTGTGACTGTCCAAAGCTGCTGTGAGCTTAACGTGAACGTGTGCTGCGATCAGATCAGATGAGACTCTGTGACGGGGATGTTTGGTTGGACGCAGCGGCAGCGGCGGCGGCGGCAGCAGCAGCACCAGCGGCAGCCATGTTCCCATCATGACCTATTTTCACCAGCAGCTCCTCCGTCTCTGTATCTTCCTCTGGGCCGTTGAGTCACATCCAACCTTTCTTCTTTCTGTTTGAAGCTTTCTTCTCCTCAGCTGAAGGTGGAGACGGAAAATTAATAAGAAAAACAACAACATGATTTTTCTTTGATGTAAATATTAATTCATCAGAGACATGAAGCACAAAGTCAAGACCAAAATCAAACAGTGGAGCGGACAGACGTACTCCACCTGTTTTCACGTTTTTCTGTTGCAACATGTTGCCTTTTATATTTAAATCTTTATTTTATTAGAACATAAATTTTAGTAGCTTCAAATCTTCAGAGACATTGATTTTAAAGATTCCGTCACAAGTGAACCATAATATAATAATAAATGTTGTAAATAAAGAATGATAATAACAATAATGTAAATAATAACAGTAAAAGGTGTCATTTCATTTGACATCATTATCAGACTGAGGATTTGATCATATTTGTCATTATTCTGCTTTTTAAAGCTAAAGTCATCAGATCAAACAGAAGTTTCTGCCTTTTGCTTTGGTTTGACCCAATATTTTTTGGTTTGACCCAATATTTTTTGGTATGACCCAATATTTTTTGGTTCGCTCTGCAAAGGCAGAATACAGGAACTTCCAAATAAGGTCAAAGGTCAAATCAGAGGTCAGGATTAATATGTAGAAACAATAACCTGATATAAAGATAAAAAACTGACACATATACAATTATCTGTCTGCAACAACAAGAAAACTTTATCATTTTCTCAGTTGTGTTAACTTATGTGAGTCACACTATTATTTTAACCACAAGTTCAACTAAAGTCAAACCAAACTGCAACCATTTTACAACATTAACCACGAGTCAAAAGGTCACGTTTGTTGCTCTGTAAATCTATCTGTTCTGTTGTTTAGGTCGAGAACGTGTTGAGACTTGGTCTCATAATGAAACCTTTTTACAAAACAAGGTGACGTTTCATTATAAGGAGAGTTTTCTTGTTAAAATTGAAGAATGAGGTGTGTTAATATGTCAAAATGATCACTGAAGAATAGATTGAAAGTTTCCTCCTTCACGATATTTCAGCCTCAGATTCCTCAGAGTGAAACACCAACAACTCACCTCAAAGACTGTATTAGCATCACTGTCGCCATAGTAACAGACATTCAACAGTTTCCCCTCTTGAAGAAAACATTTGTTGGGAATGCAGATGAGTTTTCAAAATGAGAGTCAGCAGTCAAAAAGTCTTTGTTGTGATCTGAGCAGAGACTTTGAGACGAAAACAGAGAAAGTGACAGTGTTTTACCAGACATTCAGTCTGAAGACAAGACTTCATTCAACTCAGAAACTCCAGAGAACCTCAGAGAACCTGAGACAAAACATTAAACTGCAACTTCAAGATACAGAAGGAACAGTGAGCTACAAAAAACTGGATTTACAACAAGATTTCATCTCAATAAATCACAGAACTGTAACAATAAAATAATCTGGGTTAGTTAGTGACTTAGTGATTGAAGATGTGAAAAATGTTTTTCACAGGTTTAAAATACACCAGTTTTAATTTTGTTATTTATTTGGAACTCTTCATTTGATATTCCTTTTTTAAAGCATCACAACATTTTTTAGAGAAGCTGCAGAGAAACCAACAGTATTTTGGTGATGTGACACTTGATTTCTTTCTGCACTGAGCTGCTCTGTTTAATGTCGAGCGACGGTTCTGTTGTTTAACGTTCTTTGTGTTTGTGTGTTTGCAGAGAAAGCCAGAGAATATCTGCACAAAACAGGTCGCTTCATCGTGATCGGAGGAATCATCTCACCGGTGCACGACTCCTACGGGAAACCAGTGAGTTTATAAAGATCCTGGTTTATCCTCGTTCACACAGTGTCAGACGGTAATCAGCAGCCTGTGTGTGTCTCATACAGTCTGTTGAAACCGTTGTAGCGTCCTGTGTGCAGCTGCTCTTGTTTTCCACTTTCTGTTTCCTGCTGCTGGAATTAATGAAGCTCTTGTCCTACTTCTGCTCGGCCTCAATAGAAACACACCACATGAATAATAGATGCTGCAGAAACAGCAGGAATCTTTGCTGCTCGTTTCAGCACCAGAGTTTCAGCTTCACCTGCAGCTCAGACAGCTGATTATTAACGCTGCACATTAATCACATCAGTTATTACCTCTTTCATCACAACCTCTTAACATGCTTCATACACACATTTATCACTCATTCACTAAGAGCTGACCCTTCGCTAAGCCCCGCCCTCCTTAGTTACTGTTATTACTGCAGATTTAACATGTAAATTGTTGAAACATGAGGTCTGTGATTCCTTAGAGACGGAAACAAAAGCAGATTCTCATTTCCAGCTGATGACGGTGGATTTTGTCACTAAAGTAAAGACTCACAAGCAGATTTCATGAGTGCAGCTGCTGATGTAAGCTAATGCTAATGCTAATGCTAACTTGACTTGAGTCAGCTGAGAGTCTCCAGCTGATGTTTTAATGTTTCCATCGGACACATTTTATAACAAGAACCCTGTGAAAGTGTTTATGTAAAGTTAGCTAACAGCTGCGTACATGATATAACATTAATGCTAACAGACTGAGGCTAAAGCTAGCTTACGTCTCAGCTAACATTGGTCAGATGGTGAAATACAGCAGGTATATCTACATGATAGATGACAGAAATACACTCATTAACGTGGGAAAAGGAAACGCAGGGACTCGATTAGTGCAGCAGCTGCGAGGAGGAGGGGGAGGGGCAAGAGCACAGAAATCAACACACACACTGTAGCACAACAAAAAAATAAGAAAACACTGAGTCAGTTCACTGAGAAGTACATGTATGACATTTGCACAGGGGTCTGCTGTGATTGGTGGAACTGCAGGACGCTATGATGACTGGTCAAATTCGTAAAAAAGTTGCATTGCTTGGAAAAAATTGCAGACTGTGCAGAAATCACAGAGACTGTTGAAATCACAATATCACAACTTCCTGGAGAGGCTGATACCTGTGGACTGACTGTCTAACTGTGCGTGTGTGTGTGTGTGTCTTCAGGGTTTAGTGCCCAGCAGACATCGTCTCACCATGTGTCAGCTGGCCGTCCAGTCCTCTGATTGGATCAGGTGAGACCAGGATCACTTTCATTCACCACAAACAGTAAATTATAGAATACTGTGTTGATCATCTAAAAGCAGCGGTATGTTCCTTTACCTCTGACACATAAATGAATAGACAGGTTGTTTTGTTTGTGTGGTTGGGTGCAGGGTGGACCCCTGGGAGTGTTACCAGGACACCTGGCAGACGACCTGCAGTGTGCTGGAGCATCACCGCGACCTGATGAAGGTCAGGACTTATTCATCCTCATTATTACATACATCTGTGTGCACCACCTTTTTCAACTACTGATCAATCTGGCAATAATTCTTCCACTAATTGATCAGTTGTTTGCTCCATAAAAATGTCAGAAAATGTTGATCCAAGTCCAAGATAACATCCTCAAATGTCTTGTTTTGTCCACAACTCAAAGATATTCAGTTTACTGGAAAGAAACCAGAAAATATTCACATTTGATCCCATCATGATCTTCTCATCTGAAAAGCATGTGACGTATGTACCCTGTATCTTTGTCTGTTACTGGCAGTATTTATAGTTAAAATGCTTTTTGTTCCTCAGAGAGTGACCGGCTGTATTCTGTCCAACGTCAACACACCATCAACGACCCCTGTGATTGGTCAGCCACAGAACCAGACTCCGCCCATCTACCAGAACCACAACAACATGAACCACAAGCCCACAGCCAGTGAGTCTCATTCCTGCACGTTCATCATTCATACAGCTCAAGTTAAAGGAGCAGTTAGTGATTTTAAACTGATGATGACGATGATGATGATGATGATGATGATGATGATGATGATGATGACAGTGGAGAGTAACTAACCTGTGCTCACTCTCCACTCAGTCAAACTGTGGGGGAAGGTCAGCGAGAGCCTGGGGAAGATCTGCTGCATGCGCCCACACATCGAACGCTTCACCTTCGTTGGTAAGTAAAACTGAAGAAAATGGAGGGAAAAGTAACAGCCAATCAGCAGCCAGTAAACCAGAGTTAACGCCATAGAAAACAGTAGATTGTCTGACAGGGGTCACATGTTTCGGGTGGTTTTCAGGTCGTAGTGGTGTTTGAGTGGATGCGTGGGATGTCAGGAGTCTGTAAAACTCTTTATCAACATTTTAATCAGACAGTTAACTGTTGTCTCAGTGCATATGTCCTGATGGTCCACCCAAACCAGCACAGTGAAACCAGCAGTTTGTAAGTGTTTGAAAATCCAGTCAATATCTCCTCACCTTCTTGTGGATTCTAGTTTCACAGGAAAACAATGGAAGTGAATGGTGACCAGTTTTCAAATGTAAACAACAGAATAAAAACATAAAACACCTCCATACTGCTGGTCTGCTGTGATCCAAGTCTCCTAAAGTCCCAACATGCTGTTTGCACACTGTCACACACACACACACACACACACACACACACACACACACACACACACACACACACACACACACACACACACACAGTTCAGACAGTGTGCACGTGAACGTGGCTCCAAGCTAAAGATCTACAGTGAAGATTCAGGATAAAAACATGGTGGAAATATTTTTAGTCGACTTGGTATGTTTGAATTCTGACCAGTTAATGAAGCTCTTAATTTTCACCCGCTTTGGACACTGCAGAAAGGAGTCTGATGTCACTTCCTGTCTCCACTAGGAGACTCCTGATTGTCATGTAGATGTGTTGAGGCTGGGACTCTTATCAAATGTGAAGTTATAGAAATTTCATGTTTCATCAAAAGTCAGTGCTGTTCTGTCTTTATAATGATCGATTAATAATTGGATTTAAAAAGACCAATCAGATTCTGTCTCTCTGTTTATTTGTTTCCTGTTTTATCATTTACAGCTTGTACATCAAGATTAGTTTCATTTGAACGTCCGAATCACAGAGCAGCAACAGGAGCTCTGATTGGCCAGAACACAAAACAGCTGTACTTTATTGTTAAAGAGTAATAAATCAATTAATTTTTAATAACATCTTAACCTTGATCAATTGACGATAATTTAATGTTGTATTGATAATCTAATGATGTTTTGTCTCGTTGTGTCAGATGAAAATGCTAACCTGGGCACCGCCATGAGATACGAGGAGATCGGTGAGTTCAGGATCTGAACGTGAACCTGTGTGCTGTGTCGTGTCTGTCCTGCTGTGTGTGAACTCCTTCTGATTGGTCGGTTGGTTGGTTTGTATCCAGTAAACATGTTGTTTGTTTACTGAGGACTCTGGTGTCTCTTTCCTCCTGCCTGTTTGTCGTCTGTAGAGTTACGCATCTTGCTCCTGTGTGGCAGTGATCTCCTGGAGTCCTTCTGCATCCCTGGCCTCTGGAAGGACAGTGATGTAAGCACACTGTAGCCCCGCCCCCACCCAACCGTTAACCCTGCCCCAGTCCATCCTGTAGCTCCTCCGCTCTTACTTCTTTCCTCTAAACTCTATCGTAGTAACTGAACAGTCATTTTGATGTTGTTGACGAAGGAAGCATCTGCAAAAAGAAAGCGTCCCCTCCTCACAGCATGCAGTGTAATTCTTCTCTCACACTGCTAACAAGCTAACCACCATGCTAACATGAGTGCTAGCTGTTAGCAAAACAGTGACAGTATTCCAGGTTTGAATTGCATTCCTAAGTCCTGCCCCTTTTTGCTCTGTGCTTCACGAGACAAAAACAACGTCAAAAATGTAACAAGACAAAAATGACATAGAATATGTAAGAGATAAAACAACATAAAAGACATAACAAATGAAAAATGTACGAGATGAAAATGACAAAAGACGTCAGACAAATCACAAGACAAAAACAGCATGAAAGACGCAGCTAGGCATAAGGCGAACAATTAAAAAGACATAACACGACAAAAACAGCGTAAAAAAACAAGATGAAAATGATGTAAGAGATAAAACAACATAAAAGATGTAACAAGATGAGAAAAGGGTACAAGAAGGGATCCGGCCTGATTCACGGGTCACAGCTGCACCGCGAGCTGATCGCTGTCAGTCTGTTTTTGATGGATGCTGAATCAGAGCAGACTGAGCACACAGGAAGTTACACACCAGAACCATTTGTTTTTCAAAATAAAAAAAACTGTGTAGACTCCTGATTATAAAAACAGACAAGAAAACACAAAGTATTTAACTGCACAGCCTGTTGGTGTGTTGTTGAAGCACAAAAAGCAACAAAGAATCAACGAAATGTGAGCAAGTCAACAGAATCAGGTGGGAAAAACGCTCCACTTCTGAAACAGTGCTGCTGGGACATGCAGTTGTGTGGAGGACGGATCAAAACATGATGAACTGAATGAATCTTTTGCAGATCTGTCCCCTCCAGACACAACAGTAATTTAGCTTGTTTGTTGACTGGACAGGAAGTTCATTCAGGACAGTGTGTTTGTATCACTGTATGAGCGCGTCCTCCATTCTGCACACTGTGCTTTATTTTCTCAGAGATCAACACTTTCAGGATGGTTTATAATTTAGCAGCGGTGATAATTAGCATGTCACAGGGACTCACCTCTCCTCAGGGAGCTGATTGTGACACGTCCACTAGATGACCTGACTGTGTCCAACGTGTCCAACATGTGTCATACATGTGACTGTGACTGGGGAACCCTGCACCCTGAGCAGTGACTCGAGCTCTTCTTACTGTTGGTTTCAGATGGAGGTGATTGTGGGGGATTTTGGGATCGTGGTGGTTCCTCGTGATGGAGCCGACACAGAGCGCATCATGAATCACTCCTCCATTCTCCGCAAGTACAAGGTCAGAGCCAAATATCTCTGTTCATGAACCCTGACATCAGTTTTTACCTTTTATGTCAGAGAAATGTCCTCTTTCACTGTCTTGTCTGGTCTCTTGGTTTCAGGACAACATCATCGTGGTGAAAGACGCGATGAGCCATCCGATGTCCATCGTCAGCTCGACCAAGAGCAGGTGAGGATCTGCACAAAGTGAATTTTATGAGACCACAGCCTACTGGGCTTTTTATCCTGGTCAGTTTGAGCGCACAGAAGCTGTGAATGATGCAACAAATCTACCAAAAGATTCATGCCTTCATATTTGAGACTTTTTCAAATTATTCAGAAGGTTAGTGTTTAGCCTAGCTTAGCACAAAGTCTGCAGGGGACACTGCTATCCTAACTCCAACCTCACCATGAAAGCAGGACTTCAGAGATGCTCCAAAGCTTAAACCACCAAAAATGAAGCAAATATTCGTCTTGCAATACTCGCACAAGTTTGATTGTGGTCAGTTAGCCGCGGCCGACATGCACCAGCTGTGTGCGTGTTTGTGTGCACTCACAAGAAAAGACGATTCTTTCTGTTTTGTCCCTCCCGTCTCTCTCCTCCCCCCTTCCTCTCTATACATTCACAAAGAAACTTTAAAATGGAGACTAGTTAGTGAACAGAGGTTGACTCCTCTGTCGGTTGCTGCTGCAGACAGGTTGAGAAGCAGGAGTGAAGATGAAACCATTTCTTAATCCCAAAAGTTTAATAACAACTCTGAGTTCCAGTAAAGAGTTGGCAGTAAAGAAGTCGGTATCAGAGCAAAATTAGTTTGACTCCAGGGTGTCTCTCTCCAGAAGCTCCAGTCTGTCCCAGGCCGTCTTCTCCAGAGCTCCCTGACTCTCAGCAGCTGTCTCTCAGCTGTGTGCCTCAGCTCCGCCCCGGTCCTCCACACAACACTCAGCAAAAACCCTGCACATAGACAGGATTTTTTTATTCAGGTTCAATATTTTAAACACCCAGGAATACACAAATGATGCACATTTCCTGCGCTCGTATCGCATTATTTTCATCATTTGCACCAGATGATGTGTCTTTACGTTTACGTTATACCTAAATATGAAATCCTGCCCCCCCCCACCCATTCAGACTGGCCCTGCAGCACGGTGACGGACATGTCGTGGACTACCTGAGTCAGCCGGTCATCGACTACATCCTGCAGAGTCAGCTGTACATCAACGCCTCAGGATAGAGACAACAACCTGCCCGCATGACAACAGGGAAAGTGGAGCAGGGAGGGGAGGGGCTACCTACAACCACCATCATCTATATAAATATAACCGCCCCCCCCTCATCCCCTAAAAAAAAACTAAAACTTCCTTCTCTGTCTTCTGTGTCAAACATATACTCTTCTTCGAGCTGTCGCTTTCCAACAGGAGCATTAGTGTCCCTCCTGTCTGTCTGTGTCATGTGACTCTACCATCAGGTTGGGGGTTGGGAAGGGGTGGGGATGGGGGGTATTTTCTGGGACGAGGTGGGGGTGTTAGAGACGAGATATGGAGGTAATCTCTAAGGGCTGCAGAGGTGTCATTGATGTATTTTTCCACTGCGGTGACGGCAGTGTTTTCTCACTCTGTTTGTTATCTGTCTTTATTAAAGTTGGGGGTGCATGACACACAGCCCGGCATGCTCAGTGTACCAGTGGCAGATGGGAAAAAAAAACAAAACTCTTCTTCTGTATCAGGGTGGCAACTAAAATGGTTTCTGGGCCTCATGCAAGAACCACAAACGGACTCGTTAAGTAAAGGCACATATGAATGACTTAAGAAAACTTCACTTTTCTCGATGTAGCGAACGCTGAGTCGATGGAAAACTCGTCTCCAGCTGTCTTTTTAATATCTGTTGCTACGTATGCTCATGATGACTAAATACACACTGATATGCTAACTGGCTAAAGCTAACAGGTCCCAGTTAATGCATCATCTTTGTTTCCAGTTGATGTGTAGTGTTGGAAAACGTAAGTCCAGGCTGAGCCAGTAAAGAAGTCTAACCCTCCGCTCCAGCACATAGTCTATAACACTATTACACTGATACTGAGGTCACAAAAATGTTCAAGGAAGTCACTGGAGGAGGTCAAAGGTCAATACAATAAAGTTTATTTTTTGAAAAAGCGGTAAACCCAAGCAGAGCCCAGAGTCTGACTGAAGAACCTGTTCTCATATTGTCCTTTTGTTCCCTCGTTCTTAGGGCTGATCCCACCTTACTTTTTAAAAACACTTACATTGTTGCCCTGGAAACAACCATATGATGTTTTCTTCATTTGGTGTCTGATTTCACTGGACTTTAAATTTCAGCAGTGTCATGGAAAGTCCCAGTCCTCCCATTCAGGACATGTTCAGTCATGTCTCCTTACGTCATGATTTCCAAAGAGTATTTTAAAAAAACAACTTTAATTCTCTCCAGGTTAAATCAAACAGGTTATGTATTAAATCTGACTTCTTCAAATTTAAAGTATCTTTTTATAAGTAACTTTAAATCCCAAAAGTTTAAAAACTGTGAGCTCTCCTCTTGTTGGTCAATGTGTCTGTCTGCAGACAGGTTGAGAAGCAGGACTGAAAATTAATCCACTTTTTAATCTCAAATTTAACAATAGTTGTTTAAAGGTAAAACATCCAGTGCATTATGATATGAAATACATTTTAATAGTGTTGAGTGACGTCAGTAAATCAAACTCCAACAGTACAGCCTCGATGTTACAGCATGGAAAAGTACTAGTAACTTGACCTCCTTCTGTTTTTGTCAAGGAATTCTTTTTAGTCTTTTTGGTTTCCTTTAAAACAGCTACAGACATTACAAAGACCTAGAAGCTCCGCCCACTTCTCTCATCCAGTGAAACCGCTCTTATTCTCTGTTGTCCGCTGTTGACGGCAGGATTTAAAATTCACCATGAAGCTCTTAAATTTACTCTTTGGAGACATTTTGGTGACTGATTCCTCTCAGATGTGCCAGTAGAGTGGGAAATTTCTCAATCCTGACTGGAAAAAAAGCTGCAGTACAGACCGGCTGCGTCACAGACACGTCCTGGAGGTGAATGTGATGAAAGTGCTGCTCTTCCAGCAAACAGAGAATAAGAAAAAGCTGAAAAATGTTCTTGCATGAGGCCCAGTTTCATCGTCTGGAGGAAACCTGAGGTCTTTCTGTAGCTACAACTGTACATACTGTAGTGACACGTCGCTCATAGTTCAGGTTTAAACCAGTTTAAATCAGAGCTAAGGTATGTTAACCTGCAGGTAACCATAGCAACAGCACAGCTGCTTCAGGCTCTGACAAACCCCGTCTAAAACATGGAGGATTTAAACTCAGACAGAATAAGATTTTGGGACGAATCATTTGACAAACAGCTGTATTGATGATGATGATGACGATGAAGATGATGATGATGATGAACTTGTGTAGAAGGTGACAGGTGGGCGGCGTTGTTGTGGAGTGTGTACGGTTGTTTTTTTCTTCTTCATGTGCTCCTGTTAGTTCCTCATAGACTGCATGCTTAGACAGTTTGGTTCTGGCATGAACGTTTATCACTCGGTAGAATATGATCTGTTGTGAATGTGTTTACAAAAAAAAAGAAACAACACAAAAAGTGAAATATATAAATATGAATATAACATCCGGTCCATTTTCTATCCGCTCTGTAACTGTACAGATCTCATCAGCGTCTGAAGGACATCTGTTTGCAATGATTTGTACATTTATTCCTGTGTGTGTGTGTGTGTGTGTGTGTGTGTGTGTGTGTGTGTGTGTGTGTGTGTGTTAGGTCACTTTCAGTTGTACCATGTTGCTGTAAATGAACCTTGTTTTCTGTATGAATCTGCCTTTTGTTGCTCTGACTTCTTCTTTTGATTGTAAACTGTGATGCACTCTTAAAAATGACGTGTCATTTTTATTGTGTGTGTGTGTGTGTGTGTGTGTGTGTGTGTGTGTGTGTGTGTGTGTGTGTGTGTGTGTGTGTGTGTGTGTGTGTGTGTGTGTTCACAGATCAGGACATAAAGTAATAATTTAATGTTATTAATAGTTAAACAACATTTATGCAGCTGACTGACTGATGACCTGACAGCAAAAGAAAGATAAAAACTAAGTTTTATTTATTTATTTAAAAATTTTCATTTTCACTGCAGAGTTTTTTTTTTTACATTCTCATCCAACACTACTGATCTTAAAATAAAAAAACAGTTTTGTTCTCAGTTACAAAGGTTCAAAAATGCATCGCATTAAAATTAATCAGTCGTGTCATATTTTATCAGAAAAGGTTTGATGACATCATCTTGGACTTTTAGAAACACTGATCAATACTTCTTGTCATTTAATGAATCAGACAACTGATCAAATAGTGGAAAAATTATTGCCAGATTGATCACTAATTATAGGTTCTGCCTTTTGCTTTGGTTTGACCCAATATTTTTTGGTTCGCTGTGCAAAGGCAGAATACAGGAACTTCCAAAAAAGGTCAAAGGTCAAATCAGAGGTCAGGATTAATATGTAGAAACAATAACCTGATATAAAGATATAAAACTGACACATATACAATTATCTGTCTGCAACAACAAGAAAACTTTACAGTCATTTTTCTCAGAGAAGTTCCTGCCCGTTTCCTCTGTAGGTCAGAGGTGGAGGACGGCAGGAACTACAAAGCTTCATAAGCTGTGTTTCATCCAAATGTTTCACAGTTTTTAAACCAAATATTGAGTAAAAAGCAAATATGATCGAAAGCTTGTTTCCATTATTAAGAGTGTGTTCATTGAGATGAGCAGCAGGTGGCGCCAGTTCAGCATGGAGTGATTATGAATGTGTTATAGAGCCCTGAGGAAACAGCTGATCAGTGTTCAATAAATCCATCTACCATTAAGAGAATGAACTAGAATAAAGACAAACTTACCTCAAGAGAACATAAAAAGTTTTTGTGAAATTGAGAAGTTTTGTTTTAATTTTGCTTTTTCCATCAACCTTTCCTCATGTGATACTTAAAAATGAATAAAAACATGTTGATGGAAAGTAAACATGAGATGCAGGAAGTCGTGGCCGAAGGACAGAACAGAAAACACTTTCATTTTATTTCTACATTTTAAGATGATCTGACAAAGTTTTCTCCTGATGACAAATCTGTTTCTTCAGGTCTGACACCATCTCATGTCTATGTTTTTTATCCATTTCATCCTTATAATAGTATAATTATAATTTCATATTATTCCTAACTTTTTACATACTATTTTTTGAGGGTTTATTTTGACAGGATTTGGTGCCTCATACAGAAATACATACAGAACTTCTTCTGAAAGAGCTGAGACGCTGTGTGAAACTTTAATAAAAACAAAATGTTGCCACTTGCAAAATATTTTGACCAAAATTCAGTTGAATACAGTAAAAAAAAACAAGATATTTATTTATTTGTAAATACAGTCATTCTGTTGGTCTAAATTCTCTGATTTCAATTTCTTAAATGTGAATATTTTCTGGTTTCTTTCCTCGTCTCTGACAGTAAACTGATGATCTTTGAGTCGTGGACAAAACGGGACATTTGAGGACGTCGTCTTGGACTTTGATCAACATTTTATGGAGCAAATAACTGATCAGCTCCACATGTTTAATTTGATTTAATGACAGGATTGATTTTCCACTTTTTCCACAGTCACTCACTTATTGACTATCTGGCAATAATTTTTCCACTAATCGATCAGTTGTTTGGTCCATAAAAGAAAATGTCAGAAAGAAAGAAAGAAAGAAAAAAATTACAAAAACAATAAGGTTTATTGGTTTGAACATTAAATATCTTGTCTTTGTGATGAATTCAACTGAATATAGTGTTGTGGTGGACTCAGGAAAAGGGTTGGACCCAAACGCAGACAACGCAGGAGGCAGAGGAGAGCAGTTCAAAAACATATTTAATAAACTCAAGACCAAAAAACAAAACTTACATGCGTGAGAATCTGAAAACAGGCAGGGAGAAAAAAAAAAAGTCCATGAGTCAAAAACACTGGAAAACACTGACCGAGACGAGACGAGACGAGACGAGACGAGACGAGACGAGAGGGCGAGAGTGAAAGTGAAGAACCAACAAAGGAAAGAGGACAAGACACAGGATTAAATACACTAGGAAGGGGAAGGAAAACAAGACACAGGTGAGGGCAGTCAGACAGGTGAAAATCATTAGTGAACACAAAGGGCGGGAAAACAGAACAGAGACAGGAAGTAAAAACAGGACACACGAGGGAGGACTAGAAACTACCAAAATAAAACAGGAAATAAACCACCAAAATCCAACACCGTGACATATAGGTTTGCAAATCTTTTCATTCACAACTTTTTCACAACTTTTTTAGAATTGCGGTTGTACATAAATACGATCAAAGTGATCAATGATGAGACTAAAACTTCTTGTAAATTAGAAAACAGTGCAGCAGATTTTATTTAGAAGCAGTTACATATAAATATGTCTGCTGGTCGGCTTCGTCACCGACAGCAGAACAAACACAAACACTGAATTTAAAAAGATTTTTTTAAAAAAACAGATGTACTGTATGTACAGTTATAAATAGAATACTTTTACATCCACACACTCACATACATCACATCATTATCAGAAATATTAACACAAAGAAATAATAGAGTGGCATATAAACAGCGTCCGTCCACTCAGAAGGTCAATGGTTATTTCTTACATGTGTCGATGAAGACAAAGATGGTCATCAGTGGTACTTTTGTGCAACAGTGCAAAGGAAAATCATGTTTGATGCAAAAGAAACAATTTTATAAAGATGCTAATACTTTTTTCACAATAACATATTTATTTAGGAACACTCAGAAGTTAGTTGTATGGTGGACAAGGACCTGGCAGCAGAGACGGTGACGTGTCTCTCGGCGGTCCTCAGGCCTCCTCGATGGGCGGGCTGTTGTAGCAGCCCCTGGGGACGGCCCTCAGGATGTCCTCCAGGTTAGCGATGTCTCCCAGGATGGTGTCGATGTCCACGTTGATGCCGTTGAGCCGGCGCCTCTGAGCGGCCTCCTGCTCCTCCATGTCCCTGAGACGAGGCCGCAGCCTCCCCTCCACGTCCTTCTGAGCGTCGGCCAGATCGTCCTCCAGCTGCTTCAGACGGTCCTCATCCACGACGCCGGGCTGGTCTGAGAAGAATACAAGAGACTCATCAGTGTCTGACTCGTTCCAGGAAACAAGGAGAAAAGAAGA
The DNA here is from genome assembly GCF_056507025.1 of Lutjanus erythropterus. NCBI lineage: Eukaryota > Metazoa > Chordata > Actinopteri > Lutjaniformes > Lutjanidae > Lutjanus > Lutjanus erythropterus. Next base: position 615,113 of record NC_139328.1, read on the forward strand.
AAGACGACAGCACAGAGCAGCTGTTCTGTTTGATAAAGCGAAGAGTTTTACTCACTCATGTTCGCCAGCAGACTGTTGATGTCCTGCAGAGTTTTCCCCACAGCGGCTCTCGTCCGTCTGGCGTTGTCGAAAGCTGCAGCTGCTCCAGCAGCAGCCTGCAGAGGAAACATTCACATCATTAACTTAGTGCCTTTGTACATGAGTCTTACAGTGATGGAGGAAGTGTTCAGAGCCTTTACTACAGTAAAAGTACAACAAATACACTTCAAATGTTATTTAATCAACTGATCGTTTGTATTGACTCTTGGGTAGTTAAATTTATAGCATATTTTATAAACTCTTCATATGTTTTGTGTGCAAAGCTGAGGGAGTAGCAGTTAAATAATGGCATGAAAGTAAGGTGGAAGTACCTCAAAATTGTATTTAAGTACAGTACTTGAGTAAATATACTCAGTTACTATTATAATATCTATGAGTTACCTGCTCAGCGTCACCCTCCAGCCTCCCGGCAGTGTCCAGCTCCAAGTTCAGCTCTCTGGCTGCACCGTTGGCCTTTGTCCTCAGATCCATCGAGTCCTTGTTCAGTTTGGTGGCTTCGTTCAGCAGACCAGCATGAGACGGCAAAGAGCCAAACGTTCCCTGAAGACAGTAGAGAAGACACGCAGTCAGCACAGAACCGAGATCAAACACTGGAACCAAGCCAGTTTTTGTGAACAGTTAGTGTCAAAGCGCCTGCCGCAAACACAGGACCAGAGAGAACGTTTAAGTTGCGAACTCCAGAACGAGGAGGTGTTGGAAATAAACATGAGGTTTATCCAACCCAGGCCTGTATTTGGGACCCTGCTTTTATTTGAGGAAATATGGTATTCTGAATCATTTTTGTTGTATATTTGTTATTACAGTGTTGGCACTGTTGGACACACACATCTCCTCCTCAGACACCGCCTCTCATCTTGTCAAAGTCTTAATCATCTCTGGTAATTTGCTCTCCATTTTGTAAGAGTGTTGATGATGGATTCTTACCTCCAGACTGTTGACCAGGTTCTCCAGCACATTGATGGTTCCCAGCGCGCTGTCATAATTATTAGTCACGTCTCCCAGGATGGATAGTGTCTCACCGTTGTTGCTGACAGCCTGCTGGATGGTGGCGTTGATGCCAGGAAGGCGCTTGATGGCAGCGTCAGCCAGAGCTTTGCTGCTGTCGATCTGTTGATCGAACCCTGCGGAGAGGATGAGGAGTCACGTTCAGTCCAGTGCTTTTAGTTTGATTTCAGAGAAAACAGAGTCAGTCAGTGTCTCTACCTTTCAGGGTGTTCAGGGCGTCATCCAGCTCGTCCGTGTTGCTGTTGATGCGTTGCAGAGCGCCTTCGGTGTCGGCCTTGGCGACGTTGACTCTGTCCAGCAGCTTGTCAAAACCCTGCAGAGATGAACCACATCAACATTCAACTAAGACCAGACGTGGGACAGGTCTGTGTTTTTACTTCTACGGTCTGTATGAGAAAAATTAGATGATTTTTATTCTACTTATTTCTTCTTTGTGCCTCAATTTGCTGATTTGCTGTTTTTCATCAAAATTGTTCATGTTATGGTTGAACTTTGTGCCAAATAATCACATGAAGTGTCTGAAAGGACTTTATTTGTGTGTTCTTACAAATCTCATTGGCATAGTGACGACTTTGCATGTGGAGATGTGAACCCTGATATTTAAACAGCTGACATAATTGTTGTTGTAAGATTTTAGACTCAACTCTAAAACTTTTATCACTGAGTCAACAAGGATTTACAAAACCATGCAAAATGTATGTTGATTACAACTGTGGACTACAATCTTTTGTATCAAAGTCATTTTGCCCCTGAATGTGCGCACCAGAAACCCGTCTGTACCCACAGCTGGTGAGTCAGACTAGTGCTACTGTAGCTGGAAAGCAAACCGCTAACATGCTAGCTAGCACGGTAACATATTGGGCAGTCAGCCAAAATAGCTCACGAAGCTAGCTGGCTTGCCAGCTGGTCAGCTATCCCCCAGCTAGCAAGTTATCTGCTTATTTTCTAACAGGATACTAAGTTATCCAAGGTGGCAAATTCACGAAATGAACGATGTATTTAAATGTTTGGATTCCCATAATCCTTCAGTACCTGCTGGGCGATCTTCCCCTTGGCCAGCAGGTCCTCAGTGGCAGCCATGTCTCGCTGCACACTGTCCTGCAGTGCCTCAAAGCCTGAGATGTCCCCCTCCACTGCCTGCTTGAGACCGCCCAACCTGGCGAACATGGCGTCCACCCCCTCCTGAGCATGATGGGATATCAGAGAGATTAGAGACTTCACAGAATGAGAACGTACTTAATAGTAATGTTTCTTAAAGTCACGGCTCCTTGTTGTGACAGCAGCAGTTACCTTCAGGGATGATGGGATGCTTTGTTCCATGCTGGCGATGTCTTTCAGCATGCCGTCCGCCATTTTGCTCTCGTCTTTGGCCTCACTGCTCAGCCGGGTCGCCTGGTTCTCCAGACCCTTCACCTGGGCTGAAGTCTGGTCGTACCTGAACACACATGAACATCATTAGTTTAGAGTTCCCAAGCGTTTCCACGTTCCAACATTAGCTTACAGCCGGCGCCCATTTTACAAGATGCCTTTAAAAATCCAGAATCTTCTGCTTTGTTGGGTGTTTTTGTTTTAAATGATGCTGAAGTTTTGACCGTTTTAAACACTCGTCTGAGAGAACGTCGCAGCACAGAACACATCTGGGGAACTCAGCCATGACATGCAGAGTTCTTTGGGGTTTTTTGCAGCTGAGTTTTTGTCAGTTGGGTCTTTTCCTTTTCAAAAATGTGCATAAGACTGTCATAAGTCTTCGTGAACGTTTATAACTGTTGTCATTAAGTGTTATTTGGTCAGTTATGTCACTCTTAATGCAAAGTTGAAATTGTTTGAGATGTCTTTGTTATAACAACTTGACATTATCAAGTTTAAAGAAGCTGTTTAGCTTTTTGTTTACATGACATTAAACAGTCATATGTGGATGATTTTGACAGTGAGACAGTGTTATGAGTGTGTCATGAATATTTTCCTTGACCTCAAGTAAACACATTTGGACTTGTCATAAACATGTCATTAAATGTCATGAGGCCAGTAGAGTACAATACCAACTTAGCTTACAGAGTTTAGCAGATGACAGATAGCTCTTAGCTTGTTTACTTGTTGCTAAAGTAGCTTTACTGCTCTCTGCTGTTATCTGTAGCTGGCATTAGCTAGTTAGCTTTGTTAGCTGTGGAGCTTGCCACCTAATTAGTTGACAGCTCCAGCAAGAAAACCACCTTAGTACTGTACTCCCTGTCTGTTCCATCCTGGTCCAGCCAGACTCAGGTGGACGATAACAATGCTAGCATGGCCAGAGAAAGTGCTGATCGTTACTGCACATGTGCATTTCTCAGTTGAGATCAGAGGAAAGTGAGATGTCAAAATCCTGCGTTACTGCCATCATCAGATTAAGAAAAACAGACAGAAGTGACTTACATGGTCTTCAGATCTCCGATCAGCTCTTTGACTTTGTTCTCTCTGTTCATGAGATTTCGGACCAGATCCAGACTCTTCTCCGAGTCACTCAGGGCGGCGGTGGCGCTTCGCTCCACAGCATCTGCCTTTGTCTGATGTCTGCAGGACGGACAAACAGGAAATAAGACACATGCGTCTCACACAGTGTGATGGGAGCATTTATCAATTCATCAATAACTCAATAAATGATCAGGACTTACTGATCAGCCAGACTGGAAGCTGTCTGCACCAGAGAGGACAGGAAGTTTGGACCCAGCGGAGCATCTCCAAGAGGAACCTCCTAACAGGAAGGAAGAGACAAACAGGTGTATCATCATCATCACCATCATCATCATCATCATCATCATCATCATCATCATCATCACCATCATCATCATCATCATCATCATCACCACCATCGTCATCTTTGCTGTCAGTGTAGCAGATATAAAACCTGCGGCCTGCTCCTTTAAATTCTTGGACATTCTGATTATATGTTCATACGGTGACAAGTACATCGCCCTCAGGTCTTACAGCTGATCTGATGTCAGTCTTGGCTTTGTTCAGTTTGCGTTTCATCTCCTCTATCAGGGTCTGGACCTCCTCCACCTTTGTCCTGTACGTCTGCTGTAGTTGTTTGATGTCGTCAGCGGCGTGGGCGATGTTCTGGATGTCCTGACCTTCAGCCAGCTGGCTCCTGCTGATGGACGACAGACGACCCTGCAGGTTCTTCTCCGACCCTGTTGGATAGCAGAGTTGTGATGTCAGACGAGTCATTTATTCATCGTATGTTTAGTGACAGATCTCTGAGGGAAACGTTTCACCGTGACCGTGTCGTCTCACCTGCGAGCCGCTTGGCATCGTCCTGCAGATCCTCCACCAGCGTCTCTGTGGCTCTCAGCTCCGCCTCCATCTCGGCGCTGTTGGCTGGTTTCAAACCTCCGTCCACGTTTGAGAACAGTCTCTCCAGCTCCTTCAGTTTGGCAGCGTAAGCGTCCATCTGAAACACAGGTAGTTAGTTAAGAAAATAATTTACAACTGTTGTCGGTGTGGCTGAAAATGAACTGAGCTTAAATATAACAAAATCTAAAAATAAAACTCCTGTAGAAGCTTTAAATTGTCACAAAGTTTCTACATACAATCAAACAGAAAATGAAGTAGAGTCCTCTCAGCTGTACCTTTAATTTGATGGGGCTGAAACAGGCGGGACAGTTGGACCGTTGGCACCTCAGACCCTCGAAGCCCAGTCTGCACCGACAGTGACCAGAACTGTCACACTGTCTGGACTCGGAGCCCTGAACGTCACAGTCACATGCTGCTCCACAAAAAGAAGAAAGAGAGGAAAGGGTTAATAAGTTCAGCTGTTTATAGTGCTGCTATAAGAGCTGTCAAACACAAATATGGTGAAAGTGTTGGAATAACTTCATACAAACAAGCACATAAATCCATAAATCCACTGTGACGATCAGATTGAACCAAATTCATCCAAAATATTGAACCTTTTCTTCTGTTTTTTTGACTTTTACATCTAAAATGAAGCCGTCAGTGAGAATAAACAGCTAATTAACAAACATTTATTTCACGGCAACATTTCCATTTGCACAGAAATCTGAATCAGAGAAGCTGAAACTGGATGATGATTAATGGATCATTATTATTATTATTATTATTATGATTATTATGATTATTATGATTATTATTATTATTATTTCAGATTAGAAAATAACAGCAGTCATCTTACGTTTGCAGGCGTCGGTGGCTCGGCTGTGGTAGAAACCTCGCTCACAGTCCTTGCAGCTCCACCCCTTCGTGTTGTTCAGACACTTCAGACATTCACCGGTGCTGCGATCGCAACTTCCCGCCACACTCGTGTCAATGTGGCCGTTACACTGGCAGGGTCGGCAGGGCTGCTGCACGCCGGCGCCCCCTGCAGGCTCACCGTAAAAACCCTCCTGACAGACGTCACAGCGAGCACCTGAGGGGGGAAACAAGGCACAAAATTATTGATTTATTGGTTCTGGCTTTCAGTTTAGTTGTTTCCTGTTTTATTTTGAAAGAGTCTATCTTTGTTGACCTTACTTCCTTGTGTATTTCTTGTGTGTGTTTCCCTCATGTCTTTGTTAGTCATCTTTGTCCACTGCGTCCCTTCACAGGACTAACACATTTTATTTATCCTGGGTACGAAGGTTTTGTTGAAGTGTTTTGTGTATTTGTAATTCAAATTTGTGCAGAAATCTTTGAGACATGGACACTCCTATCTTTTTATGTGGCCCTCGTTTGTCTCCATATGAAAGGCTCGTCTGAGTGAAGAAACTGCGCCACCTACTGCTCATCTCCATGAACTGACTCCTTATATTTGCGTAATGGTAGTGGATGTTCATTTGCTTTTGCTGATTTTTTTGAAATGCGGTTAAAATTTGCGATACATCTGGAAGGACTCCTGACTACAGTGATTGTTGCGTGTCACTTGATAATCCTGAGACGTACCTGTGGTTCCGGTTGGACAGCGGTCACAACGAGGCTCTAGTGAGCCAACAGCCAGTGAGCAGGACACTCCATCCGGACAGGGACACTTCACACAGCTCCGAGGCTCCCAGGGGTCCCGGTAAAATCCCTCGGAGCAGCTCAGGTCTCCGGGCGTCTCATCAGCAGAGTAACAGTCTCCGGTCTGCGGGTCGCAGCTGCCTCCTCTGCAGCTGCAGGGCTGGCAGGGGCTGAACGCTCCGTCTGCAGGGGTCCTGCGGGTGAAACCAGCCGAGCATCGCTCACAGAACTCGCCCTCGTATCCTGGCGGGCAGCTGCAAGTCCGAACCCAACGGGCTGGGACACCGTCTCCACGCCGCGCTGACACCAGCTGCACGTTGTCGAGGTAACCACGTCCTGTAAAGACAACAGTTCAACCAATCAAGATCAAGATCACCCTCGAAATAGTCAGCAACAGCTGACGTCTAGAAGGAGCATCAGTGTTTCGAGTTCTCTGACAGGAGGCTGGATAAAATGAAAACAGAAAAAAATAGGAACAAAGAGAACTGAAGAAGGGAAATGTAAAAATATGGAAGTAAAAAGGAAGCTCACCATTTTCTCCAAATGTTGCACGGATCTTGATGGCGGTGAGGTTCTGTAGGAGAGTCTGGAACTGGAAGGAGGAGAGCTGAGGCCTCCATCTGCTGCCGGGCTGCTCATCCAGTCTGTTCATGAGACAGAAGATATGATTTTACACTTTACAACAATGACTGAGGCTCCAGCTGCTGTTACTGCTCCAGTCAGTAAACGTGAAAATGTGAAGATTCATACTTTGTGAATCATACATGTAAAACTGAACCACTTTGAAGCAGCAGGTGGGGGGAGTTTATCGGCGTAAGAAATACATTCTGCAGCACGTTTCAAGTTTCTGCAGGTTGACTTTCTGACCTGAAGCTGTAGCTGATCTTCTGTCCACAGGGGACGATGGATCGCAGGTCTCCCAGTGAGGCGGAGACGCGTAGACCGGCACCTTCCAGGATCACGTCATTGGTGGACGGGTGTCGGACGCCCCGGTCCAGACGCAACGAAAAGGAAAAGTTCTGACCATAACTCAGCAACTGATTCCCCAGATAAGGAGCTGAAGGAGAGGGTGAGACACACCTGGTCAAACAAGAGGAAAGGAAAGGAAAGGAAAGGAAAGGAAAGGAAAGGAAAGGAAAGGAAAGGAAAGGAAACATGAAGACAGGATGAAGAGATCAGGAGGAAAGGGAAAAAAATAAAGGAGGCGGGGTTTGTTCTCACCTGGGGCGTACAGGTAAACTGGCAGGCTGTTTTTAGAGATTACTTCCAGGTCCTGGTGTTTTGGCGACCAGCGGAAGTGAACGGCGTTGGGGGTGACGCCCTGCGCTGTCGCCGTTGTCCATCCCTGAGGACCTGAAAACACAACACATTCTGTCACCTCACACAAAATCACAAGCTTTTATTTTGAAATTGAACCCCGAAGCATTGTCAGGGGTCTTTTATTGTGAAGTGGAGGGGTGAAAGGTTACCGTCGGCGAAGGTAGAGGTGATGCTGTGGACGGAGTAACCGGACTGTGGAGAACACTGGCTGCTGTGACCGAAACAGAAACACGGGAGAGTCAAACTCCCAGCATCCTCTCTGAGCTGACGTCTGAAAAACACAACAAGCGACAAGTTAGAACCAAATATGGAAAAAACCTTTATGGTTCTAGTTAGCACCGTTATTTCTAAGAGTTTCTATCAGCACTTGAAATGTATAAAGAATATCAGCTGATATGAATCGATATCTGGATTTTTTTATCAGCCCAAAAATCAGACATCTGTCAGGTCTTAATTTTAAGAACTCTGTGTTTCTTCACCTTTGCGAGCAGCCGTTCGGTCCGATCGGCCCGTCTGGACAGCGGTCGCATTTGTCTCCTGTGATGCCTTCTTTACAGCTGCAGCGCCCCCTGCTGTCACATGTGGCACTGACAGAACCTGCAGGGAAAGAAACACATTGGTAACAAAACTGAAGCGTTTGTTTAGCTGAGAACATGTAAGGAAAGCTGTATGTCGTGGTTTCTCACCGGTGAGGTTGCAGCGGCAGGGCGTGCAGCTCAGTCCCGCCCCCTGCATGTAGAAGCCGGTCTTGCAGCGCTCGCAGTGGCGGCCCTCAGTGTTTCCCTGACAGTCGACGCAGTGCAGACCCCAGGCATCCCGAAGGCAGTACCGAGATCTCCCGTTACAGTCGCAGCGTACCATCGCTGTGGAGGACACAGAAAAAAAGTCCAGTTTATTTTGTTTAAAAGTGGAAATTTTCCCGAGGAAACATCTGAAGGTGAATCAGATCAGAGGTGACAGAAGCACAAACATTCTGTACTCAAGTACGAGTACAGATATACTCGAGTAAAAGTAGAAGTACTGATTCAACTTATTTACTGCAGTAAAAGTTAAAAAAATACAATTTCTGAAATGTCCTCAAAGTATAAAAGTAAAAAGTCAACGTCTTTGTCTGTGGTGCCTCGTTGTGTCTTTTTTGTATTGTTTTGTCTTGTTACATCTTTGTTGACCTAATACGTCTTTTGTGTCTTTTGCTTCAAGTCTTTTGCTTCTTTTTTGTCTCGTTACATTTTATGTGTCTTTGTTGTCTTGTTGTTTTGTTACGTCTTTTTCATCTTGCGATATATTTGATGTCTTGTTTCCTCTTTTGTGTCGATTTTGATGGATACAACGTGACGAAGACAAAGTTCAGATATTTATCTTCAAATGTGGAAAAGTAAATACTCAAGTAAAGAAACCTGAAAACTCTACTGAAGTACAGTAACTAAGTATTTGTACTTAGTTACTTCCCCTCTGTGATTAAAATCAGTGGGATTCGGTGGGGAGCTGTTACACAGACTGACAGAGTTTTTCTTTTCCTGGAAAGCTGCGGAGCGTCACGGATGTTTACAGAGGGTGAAGGCTGTTCTATGTTCTGTGGTTTGTTCTGAAATCCCACAGAGAACTGCACCTCCCAGTCTGAAGCCCTGCAGACAAATCCTCAGACTCCACAGAGTCCCACCCAGAGCAGACAACGCCTCGTGTGACGAGACGTCCCACAGATCATCACAGAGACATCTGATGAGAATTTTTCTGACCCGCTGCATTAAAGCGCCATTTTAAATCCTGACAGTTTCAACAGGCTGCTGCTTGTTGCTGCTGTTGGCAACGACAGGAAACTTCACACCCGCGAGCAGAGTTTAGTAGTGAGGTTACATAAAGACAGACAGGTGGAGGCAGACGTCTTTTTGGACTGAAATGGATTCATTTAGGAGGATCTGAGTGTCATATTCATCAGGCCTGGGGTCAGTTCGCCAAAACTTTTCATCTAAATCAAGTTGATCCACAGTTTGTAATCACTTTTTTTTTCTTTTGCTATTGTGGTTGACGGGATCTCGTAGGTTTTGTCCTGGTTTCTCAAAGAATTTTCAGATTAAATCGTTCTAATCCAGATACCACAGGATCAGGATTACAGAGTCTGGATCTGCAGTCTTTAGATTTTTCAGAGTCACATTTCATTAAAACAGATGTGTGAAAATGTTGGGAGGTGCTGCTGTTTGTCTTGATCAGAAGATCCTCAGTAACTCTGATCATGTTCTCCTCTGCAGTGAGGAACACTGCGTCCTGAAACTCCATGCAGGTGAGAACCACGCTGCATTTTTGGAGGAACAAAGGTGAAATTCTTGTTTTTGCACCAACACATTTTTACACAACAGCAGCTTGGAGTTTTTTTTTTTTAGTGTTTTAATTAAACATATCAGTTTGTTGGTTACTTGTTTTATTTAGAATAGAAATATAAAGAATATAAAGAAAAATAATAATGATTAAAAACATCCCATGAGCCCTGGATCCACGATGAATCCACCTTCCACCAGGATCACGATAATCCTGATTTTTAGCATCAAAACTCTGAAAATTTCCACCTTAAAGTTTTGAAATGTCCAAAAACAACATCTGATCTGGATTCTGTGGAGGGCTGGATTACCAGATCCCAGTTCTGAAGGATCAGGATCACATGTCCTGGTTTTGAAAAACCCAAATCTGAGAGTTAATCATTTTGGGATCATTCTGATCTGGATTAAAATAAAATAGTGGTGGATTCATGAGGACGTCAGCAGCCTCTCAGAGTCCCTGTGATATAAAAAACATGACAGCAGACAACATCTGTAAGAGCAGCTTCATCCTGAAACAGCTTCGTCTAAAAACTACTTTTTAAAGTTTTAATCCTGAGTTAAACGTGATTTTTAGAGGACTGTTGTACTGCTGATGTATTTAGACCAGAAAGTATTCAGAACCTTTACTGAAGTAAAAGAAGGAACACCACAGAGCTGCTCTTCAGACAAATGTAATCGAATAAAAATGTTATATATAACATGGAGATACTCAACTAAAGTTTCCTTGATTTTGTACTGAAGTACTTGAGTAAAAGTAGTTGATTACAATCCACTGCTGACCCAGACTGATGTAAGTGCTGAGAGGGTGTGTGAGGTGAGTTTGAGGTGTGTCAGCCAGTCGGGACGAAGTTCACCTGAGCTCAGTCAGCCTGTGATTCACTGTGACTCACTCTGTGATCGCAGTTAATGTTCGTCTGAGCGTCGCCGCTGGCGATGAGCTCAGCTGCTGTGGCTTTTATAAGACGGTTTCTGTGTGTCTGAGAGGATTACTCCCTGAACACTGTAAAAATATGTAATACTAATAATAATAATAGTAATAATAATAACACAGGAGGGAGCAACTGCAAACACCTGAGGAGGTTTGACCCCCGAGGAAACTCAGCCACGCCCACAAACTGTTGGTTCTTACATCACAGGCTGAGACAGAAAGTTAATGTGACAAATTTAAAAAGAAGATGGTAAACAGACAGAAACAAAGCAGCGTATGAAGAGCTACCAATAAATCAACCTGTCAAACTCAGTGGATCAGACCAGTGAAACCACTACACAACTGGTTCTTCAGTTGGTGATCAATCTGCCAATCATTTTACCACTAATCAATTCGTTTTTTTCATCAATAAAATGTCAGAAAGTGTTGTTCAAAGTCCAAGACGACGTCCTCAAATGTCTTGTTTTTGTCCACAACTCAAAGATATTCAGTTTACTGTCAAAAATCAGAAAATATTCACATTTAAGAAGCTGAAATCAGAGAATTTTTACATTTTCTGTCTTTCCAAAAACGATTCAAAGTGATTTATCGATTAATTAATTCTGTCAAATAGGTTCAAACACGTGGCGCACTTGTATTGATTATATTTATTATCAATCAATCTGTTAAATATTTTCATTATTAATCAATAACTTGTTTTGTCAACAGCCCAAAGACTTTCAGTTTATGGAAAAGTTTTGTTTGGTTCTGTCATTAAAGGTTTAAAATTCCCCAAAAATATTTTAAAAAAAGAAAACGTAACAAAACAAAAACAACGAAACAGATGAAACAAACATTAAGACCCATTTTTCAAGTCTTTCCTGTAACGATTACTTTCATTATCGATCAATCTATTGATCATTTTCTCCACTAATTGATTAGTTTTAAAAGTCAAAATGTTGAAAACTTCATGCTTTTTTCGTTTTAAATCCTTCAGTTTAAATATATTAAGATATTTATCATGATCTCCTCTCCAGATCAAGAACACCTGGATCATGTTCCCAGGTGTTTTCATCAGGACTGCAGTAAGTCGTCCCTCCCTGAGGGGGGAGGCGGCTCAGGTTCAGGCCTCGCCTCCTCCACAGGTGAGAGCAGGGCGGCGGCTGCAGCCTCACCTGCGGGCGCCGCCCTGCTTCACGGAGCAGCTGAAGTCTCGTCACAAACAACCCATTTGTGTCATTTTCATTTATTTCAACTTTAAGGTATTTTTACTCGTCTTAAGTTAAATTTTATGGGTTCGACCCTCCAAAAACTTTTTTATCATGAAACATTTTCTGCTGTTAACCTTCTATAATAAAAAATACTAATCATTATTGTTCTCTGTCATAAAACAGACAAAGCAAACAGAATTTGAAGAAATCAATACAATTGATGCAATTTGAAAATGAAAAAGATTAAAAATGAGCAGTCTATCAAACTAAACTCTTTAAAATAAGTTCATGAGTCAGATTTCAGATTAATCAATAAAGAAAATAACCGTAACAGGAAAGACTTGAAAAATAGTTTTTTTAAAATCCTCATGTTTAAGAAGCTGCAAGCAGAAAATGTGACTGAAACGATTCACGAATTATCAAAAACAACTTTTTTCTTTCATTGATTATGTAACAAATCCAACAAACAGAACCAGAGAGATCAGAATACTTCAAATATTTATTCACATTAAATCTCAGTCACAGCCTCAGAATAAATAACATTTAGAGGGTAACTTTAGTTTATGAAGGATAAAATTCAGTTTTCATCATAATCTGATGATTTTAAGAGAAGTTTGAGTTTTGAGTATAAAACAGTCTCAGCTCTGAAATATTAAATTCATTGAGGTTGATGCTGCTGAGCTCCTTCAATCTCAACATAAACACAATAAAAAGGCTGAACTTTGACTCAATATTTCAAAGTTTTGACTTAAAAAGTTTAATTTTTATTTCAAAAGTTAAAATTTGCTGGATCAGGGTCTTTCTGTGTGGAGTTTGCATGTTCTCCCCGTGTCTGCGCGGGTTCTCTCCGGGTTCTCCGGCTTCCTCCCACAGTCCAAAGACATGCATGCAGGTTAACTGGTGACTCTAAATTGTCTGTAGGTGTGAATGTGAGTGTCAGTGGTCGTCTGTCTCTGTGTGTCAGTCCTGTGATGAACTGGCGACTTGTCCAGGGTGAACCCCGCCTCTCACCCAGTGTCAGCTGGGATAGACTCCACCCCCCCGCGACCCTTACAGAATAAGCGATTACAGAAAATGAATGGATGGATGAAAAGTTAAAACTTTGAACGAGCATCTTTTAGTCTTGACTTAAACAATTATAATCTTGACTTACTGTTATATAATCATGACTGATGATGAGTATTTGATCACATTAAATCCCAGTCACAAGCTCTAAATTAATACTGTGAAGGTGAATGAAAGAGAAAAGATAAAATTCAGTTTCCCCCTTATCTTACTACATGCACTTCTCTTTCATCATAATATATAAATATAATAACATTTTTAAAAAGACAAGTTTTGGTTTACTGTCTCATTATTTTAACGTACTGTAAAAAACATAATTTTGACTCAATATTTCAAAAGTTTCAGTTTGATTTTAAAAGTTAGAACTTTGACAGAACATCTTTTAATATTGACTACAGATGTGTGTGAAGAAGAAGAAGAAGATGAAGAAGAAGAAGAAGAAGAAGAAGAAGAAGAAGAGAAGAAGAAGAAGAAGAAGAAGAAGAAGAAGAAGAGAAGAAGAAGAAGAAGAGAAGAAGAAGAAGAAGAAGAAGAAGAAGAGAAGAAGAAGAAGAAGTGTGTGGCGTTCAGGTACTTACAGTAGTATGTGTAGGTGGCCTGGACGGCAGAAAGTGCAGCCAGGAGGCTGCAGAGTGAAATCCAGCTGTTCTTCATGTCGAGTGTGAATCCTGAACAAATCAGATCCGTAACTAAAACTGATCCGACTCCTCAGAGTGTCTCCTTTTAAGTCCTCTGCTGCTGCAGGTCTGAACACGCTGCACATACTGAGACACACTTACTCACATGTGATTCACAGAGCACACACACACACACACACACAGTCAGAGGACATGACTGTGTGTGTGTGTGTGTGTGTGTGTGTGTGTGTGTGTGTGCTGGGACAGGCCGGGGCGTTGTTCTGTTCTGGACGTTTACTGGGACGTTTTTTTCATCACACAAAGACGTTTCACAGGACAGAGACGAGAGGATCAGATGGACGGACGTGAAGTGAATCCTCACTCTGTTCCACAAATGGAAAATATTATAATTCAGATTCTGATTTAGACTGATGAAGATGATGAAGATGATGATGTCTGCTGCTCAGCAGACTTCAACCTCAACAGGCTGAATGAGGCCAATAAAACATTATAACATCTTATCAGATCACTATTCATGTTTATTAGCTGTTATAAAGCATCAAAAGTGGTCATTAATGCTGGAAGTGATGAAGCCACTTAAAGAGTTTTAGTATTTGTAATGAACCAACACACATTTAAGAAGCAGAGATGGGAAGTAACTTAGTACAAATACATAGTTACTATATTACAGTAGACTTTTCAAGTATCTGAGTATTATTTTTCTACATTTGAACTTCCTGCTCCTTACGTTTTCAAAAACACAAACTTTTTACTTTAGTTTTAACTCAGGACAGAAACAACGTTATTAAAGACGTAACAAAACCAAAACCACGTAAAACAAGTTAATAAATATAAATATATTTATCTGTGTGCTTCACCTGCTCACATTTGGACCTATTTTTCAAATCTTTCTTGATCATTTTCTCTATCAATCAATAACTAAAAATAACTAAAATTGATTAACTGATTAATTAATCCTGTCAGAATCTGGTCAGTTGAAAAATAGGTGGACACAGGATGTATGTGTATGGACATACATCCTGTGTCCACCTGTTTTCACATATTTATTGCCAGATTGATCACTTCTTGAAAAACAGGTCCAATTTTCCCACTAATCAATCAGTTGTTTGATCCATAAAATGTCAGAAAATGTCGATCAAAGTTTAAGACGACGTCCTCAAATATTCAAAACCCTCAAACCTTTTCTGATAAAATATGACACTTATTGATTATTGACAAAAACTAAAGTTTCCTTTGTAGATCAGCACAGTTTGTATCATTAATCTTAATCTGAAAAGTAACTAAAGTTATGAAATAAATGGAGTAAAAAGTAAAATTTCTTTATGATTATTCAGCAGTTATGAAATCCATTTGAAATATTAACTAATTTTATTACTCAGGTGAAATATGTGATTGTACACTGACAATGTGTGTGTGTGTGTGTGTGTGTGTGTGTGTGTGTGTGTGTGTGTGTGTGTGTGTGTGTGTGTGTGTGTGTGTGTGTGTGTCTTCTTCCTGCTGAGGATCGTCTCCATTTGTAAACTGTATCCTGAGGCTGCAGTTCTGACAGAGCAGCCAGACACACCCTGAACCTCAGACACACACACACACTCACTGTTACTCACACACACACACACATTATGATCCGTCACACACACACACCCTGCCCATACCTGGTTACACACACACCTTACCAACACTTTCCCCACCACTGAGCTCCAGAAAACACCGCCGCAAGCCTCAACACACACACACACACATAGAGCCACACCCAGCTCGTTGCTGTTACCTTGTCAACACCACACCCTGAACACACACACACACACACACACACACACACACACACACACACACACACAAACACACACACACACACACACACACGTTATCAACATCTGAGAGCATTTCTCAACACTGAGTTGACTTTTCAGACACAATATCAGTGTAACTGAGTATATTTACTCAACTACTGTAGTGAGACACACACAGCTGAGATATTTCACTAACTGTCAGGACATTTACTTATTTATTTCAGCAGAGGACAGCGAACACAACACAGTGACAGCAGAGGGCAGCGAACACAACGCAGTGACAGCAGAGGGCAGTGAACACAACGCAGTGACAGCAGAGGACAGTAACACAACACAGTGACAGCAGAGGGCAGCGAACACAACGCAGTGACAGCAGAGGGCAGCGAACACAACACAGTGACAGCAGAGGGCAGCGAACACAACGCAGTGACAGCAGAGGACAGCGAACACAACACAGTGAACACAACACAGTGACAGCAGAGGACAGTAACACAACACAGTGACAGCAGAGGGCAGCGAACACAACGCAGTGACAGCAGAGGACAGTAACACAACACAGTGACAGCAGAGGGCAGCGAACACAACGCAGTGACAGCAGAGGACAGTAACACAACGCAGTGACAGCAGAGGACAGCGAACACAACGCAGTGACAGCAGAGGACAGTAACACAACACAGTGACAGCAGAGGGCAGCGAACACAACACAGTGACAGCAGAGGACAGTAACACAACACAGTGACAGCAGAGGTCAGCGAACACAACACAGTGACAGCAGAGGACAGTAACACAACGCAGTGACAGCAGAGGGCAGTGAACACAACGCAGTGACAGCAGAGGACAGTAACACAACACAGTGACAGCAGAGGTCAGCGAACACAACACAGTGACAGCAGAGGACAGCGAACACAACGCAGTGACAGCAGAGGACAGTAACACAACGCAGTGACAGCAGAGGACAGTAACACAACGCAGTGACAGCAGAGGACAGCGAACACAACGCAGTGACAGCAGAGGGCAGCGAACACAACGCAGTGACAGCAGAGGACAGCGAACACAACGCAGTGACAGCAGAGGACAGTAACACAACGCAGTGACAGCAGAGGACAGCGAACACAACGCAGTGACAGCAGAGGACAGTAACACAACGCAGTGACAGCAGAGGACAGCGAACACAACGCAGTGACAGCAGAGGACAGTAACACAACGCAGTGACAGCAGAGGACAGTAACACAACACAGTGACAGCAGAGGGCAGCGAACACAACGCAGTGACAGCAGAGGACAGTAACACAACACAGTGACAGCAGAGGACAGCGAACACAACGCAGTGACAGCAGAGAACAGCGAACACAACGCAGTGACAGCAGAGGACAGCGAACACAACGCAGTGACAGCAGAGGACAGCGAACACAACGCAGTGACAGCAGAGGACAGTAACACAACACAGTGACAGCAGAGGACAGCGAACACAACGCAGTGACAGCAGAGGACAGTAACACAACGCAGTGACAGCAGAGGACAGCGAACACAACGCAGTGACAGCAGAGGGCAGCGAACACAACGCAGTGACAGCAGAGGACAGCGAACACAACGCAGTGACAGCAGAGGACAGTAACACAACGCAGTGACAGCAGAGGACAGCGAACACAACGCAGTGACAGCAGAGGACAGTAACACAACGCAGTGACAGCAGAGGACAGCGAACACAACGCAGTGACAGCAGAGGACAGTAACACAACGCAGTGACAGCAGAGGACAGTAACACAACACAGTGACAGCAGAGGGCAGCGAACACAACGCAGTGACAGCAGAGGACAGTAACACAACACAGTGACAGCAGAGGACAGCGAACACAACGCAGTGACAGCAGAGAACAGCGAACACAACGCAGTGACAGCAGAGGACAGCGAACACAACGCAGTGACAGCAGAGGACAGCGAACACAACGCAGTGACAGCAGAGGACAGTAACACAACACAGTGACAGCAGAGGACAGCGAACACAACGCAGTGACAGCAGAGGACAGTAACGCAACACAGTGACAGCAGAGGGCAGCGAACACAACACAGTG
>NC_139328.1:635000-690000 GCF_056507025.1 Lutjanus erythropterus
GTTTGTCCTGTTTGTCCTGCAGCGGCTAGTTATCATGTCAGAGACAAAAAAAAACCTGTCAGTTAAAACTGTGAATTGCTCAGTGGCATCTGAGGGAGCTGTTAATACATGTCCACACAGACATGGACGTGTGCAGCGGCGCCATCAGCTGCAGGTTTTCTGGTCCTTCTGCTGAAGACACCAACAACATGAAGCTGCTGCCTCACAGAATGGACCTGATCACATAAAATATAAAATAAAATAAGAAAGAAAAAACTCACTGAATCAGCAGGCAACATTTTTCTGCTGTTCTTGAATGAAATGAAGTGAGACGCGTGTTTTTATTGACAAATGTTTGGAAATATAAGAAAAGAATCAACACGTTTTTACTATTATTATATATTTCATCCTTACTGTAGAGAAAATATGGGTCTGTTTGTAAAGTCTCTGGTTTTCATCAATAACTACTTCTGTGCAGAATCTGTTTCAAGTCATCCAGTTTCTTACCTGCAGGCGCTCGTCAGGTCTGTCAGCTGCTCGGCCAATCAGCTTCCAGGTCAGGACGGACAGATGGATCCTGTTCAGGGACCTCATTGGACAAAACTCCTGAATCTTTTTTCAGTTCAGGACGACATTTAGTGTTTTTGTTTTTACAGAAACATGTTTGACTTCAGGAGAAACTTTTGTCTTCTATCAGGACAAAACTTTATCTGTTACAGAAGCGTCCCGACTGAAGGATTTATTAAATTATGAAGATACAAAATCTGTCCTGAATTCAAACATCAGTTATTTTAAAATGTTTATTAAAGTCATTTTATTCTTAAGGATATATTGTGAAAAGAGATGATGAGTGTAAAAAGCACAGAGAGACTTAAGGAAGGTTTAAGTTGGTTTATTTATTTATTTATTTATTTATTGTTCTATTTAATAAAGAAATTATTTTGAATTTCATTTTGTTATTTTTATTGTTGGGCCTGTTTTGACGTATTGTTTGTGATGTTGTGTGGACGTATATTTTTTGTTCATGATTGTGTATTTTGTTTTGTTTTTAGCAACATTTTGTTTGTTTGTGTTTGTTGTTTTCTTTGTCCAGTTTACTTAATTCAATTCGGTTAATTTAATATTATTACTATTAGTTACTAGTTTTACACTCTTATATTACTGCTGACACAAAAACAATAATAAATTCAGTAAAAACTGCTGCTAGTAAAAAACAAAATGTTGTTATTGATGATTGATATTTTAATAAATGAAAGAAGAGGAGCAGAAAATGTTTTCTTCTGTCTCACATACATTATTCTGTTTATTAACAGTTAAATAAATTTATCGTGGGATGTTTTGGTGATTTTTGATTTTCTTCCTCTTCTATTTTACCTGAGAAATAAAAAAATCTGTCCTTCACCTGAAGGACAGATTAAGTCATGATGGTCCAGACTCCAGCCGTCGTCATGGTTACAGGCAGTAAACACAGATACAGACCTGACAGGACGAACACCGACTGAAGAATCTGGTTTACAGCTGTAGTTTAGTGGAGGTCTGATTATTTATCATAGTTAGTTTGTGTTATTGTGTGACTTCAGAGACTCTGAACTAACCCTGTAAAACAGCAGCAGACCAACAACTCCTGAGTTCTATGAGCTAAAATTTATGATTTTGTCAGTGGGGTTTGGTTGGTTTTGGAGAGACTGGTATTTGGTTCATATAACGGTGGTCTGACAGCAGGTAAAGTGAAAATATTCTAAATATGCTGTTAAATATATGCTACAACAGCTGGGAAGAGGAGAGTGAGACAAGATGTCTGCAATCTGTAAGCTCTCCCCTAGATGCCTCTAAATCCTACACATTGGTCCTTTAAACTGCGTCAGCAGTGATTCACAGTAATATTGCTAGTAATATTGATTGGTTCACATGTTGCTATGGTTACAGATGGGCAAGGTGTCCTTCAAGTATGCCTGGGTGATGGCCAGCCGGAGCGTGAGCGCAGCATCACCATTGACTCTGGAAGTTTCAGATACGCTAGATGTCAAACAGATGATCGCATGCGTCAACAAGATGGACTCCATACAGTACAACGAGTCTCGCTTCGAAGAAGTGAAGTGAAATCAGCAAGTACATCCGGAGAGTCGGATATGACCAGAAAGAGACAACATGCTCGAAGAGTCAGACAAAGTAAGAAACATCACCTCTTAATTACTCCTGAATTAACCTTTAATTACCCCATTAACACACTAGACCCCCTGAAGACACGAAAATGTCATTGTTTGGAGGAAAGACACCAAAGCTAAAGGGTTGTGTCTCTGCAGATGTCGTGGTACAAAGGATGGAATATCTCGAGGAAAGATGGGAACTGCTCTGGAAAGCATCGTGCCTCCTGAACGCCCCACCAGGCTTCCTCTGAGGATCCCTCTGCAGGACGTCTACAAGATCGGAGGTAACGATTTACTCGAGTACTGAAGTACAATTCACACGTACCTGTATTTTATTGATGTGGAACCTGCAGAGACATTCAGGGGGACTCAGCCTGGTGTGCAGTCTCCTCCTTCACTGCCCAGGTCAGTTTCTTCAAGCTGCACACAAAAAACTCACAAACAACACAACTTCGCAGCTAACAAGCTTTAAAAACAACAAGACTTTACAAACAACAAGACTTTTCAAATGACGTGACTTTATAAACTACACGTGTCACAAACTTCACAAACAGCACAACTTTACAAATAATGCGAGTTTTCAAATAACATGGCTTCATGTATAACTTGACTCTACAAACAGCTGGACTTCAGGGCTCAGATCTCTGACTCATGTCTCTCTGTGCTCCGATTGTTGTCTCTCCGTTTGTGCTGAAGAATCAATCTGCTGTTCTTTTATATTTTCTCCATGAAAAACTGTGAACGTGATGATGATGATAAATGTCTGTAGTTCAGTGATTTTAATAAGTGTTGTTTCTGTGGTCAGGTGATTGTGATGCACCACCCCGAGGAGATCCACCCCGAGGAGATCCACCCCGAGGAGATCCACCCTGAGTAGATCCACCCCGAGGAGATCCACCCCGAGGAGATCCACCCCGAGGAGATCCACCCTGAGGAGATCCACCCTGAGTAGATCCACCCTGAGGAGATCCACCCCGAGGAGATCCACCCCGAGGAGATCCACCCTGAGGAGATCCACCCCGAGGAGATCCACCCTGAGGAGATCCACCCCGAGGAGATCCACCCCGAGGAGATCCACCCCGAGGAGATCCACCCCGAGGAGATCCACCCTGGTTACGCTCCAGTGACCAACTGCCACACCACCAACATCTCCTGTAAGTTCGCAGAGCTGCTGGAGAAGATCGACCGGCGCAGCGGAGAGAAACTGAATCCCAAATCAATTAAAAGCGGAGACACTGCCATGGTCAAGCTTGTTGCCCCCAAACCGATGGTGGTGGAGACGTTCTCCAAGTTCCCCCCACTGGGTGAGTAAAGGGTTAAAGTCGGGGCTTCATTGATCGATCAGTTTCTGCATTATTATCACAGACTGTATAAAACACAGGCACACACAGACTGAATGAAGCAACTACCTGGCAGCTAAGATCCTGTGACGCTACCCACCTGTCACTCAAAGAGGCCACGCCCTTAATTATGTATAATCGACCCTCTAGATAATTTAAAGTGTAAGTTGTATAAAAATTCAGCTGCATACTGCTGTCACAAACGGGGAAATGAGCTTTTTTTGTGCCAGGCTGCAGAGGCAGGTAGAGGTATCTGCTGTAAAGATCTGGATTTTTTTTCCCATTTTACTCTGTATGGACTCTTAATACTTTTAATTACTAATATTGATATTATAATAAGATAATAATATTTTGATTTAGTATCTTGTATTTTTCAGTCAAAGGTCCAAGTTTTTAGTTTGGTTTAGTTTGACTAAATTTACGACCACAACAAAACAAACAGAACATAAAACATGGTCTTTTAATGTCACTATAATTATAATTTAATGGGTTTATTTTTCCCTTCTCTCTGTCTGTCAGGTTGTTTTGCAATGCGTGACATGAAACAGACGGTGGCAGTCAGCGTGGTGAAGAGCATCACAAAGGAAGACATGAAGGCCCCCAAGACAGCAGCAAAGAAGAAGTGATGTCACTTCCTGTCAGCTATCAATCAAAATGATCAATCAATCTATCAACTAATTATCAATAAAAGTTCATGAGAGTGGGAGCCTTGTGTCTGTGTGTTTTTATTGGTCGCTCAGCTTCATCCAACACCTGTAAGAGGAGGCGGTCACCATGGTAACCTGCACCTGACAGCCGGCTGCCCGTCACTGTTTGTGTTTAATAAAAGAAGAAGAAGAGGAAGAAGACGAGCAGTGTGAAGAGGAAATGTAAATCAGGTCACATGACCAGGCTGTTTTTTCCTGTTCTTACAAGACAGGAAGTCGAGTGTGTGTGTGCCCGTGTGTGTGTGTGCGTGTGTGTGGTCACAGCTTGTCATGCAACGCTGCTCAGTACGAACACGTTGGCACGCAATGTGGCTGATCCCTGTTTCGTTGACGTCACACACACACTGTGTCGTGAATTAAAGGTGTATTTTGTGTATTTTCTCTGGAGATTCTTTGTGTTTCTGTGATGTGGAAGCTGCGGGGCCTGTCACCGTGGTCACCGGGGACCTCCAGACAGTTCCAGGATCAGTGACAGGAAGTGAAAACAATAACTTTACTTATGAAGCAGAAATCACACAGACCAGTTTACAGAGAAAGAGATTCAGAATTTTTGGGGAATTTTACAGTTTTTCCCAGAGTCAGAAACTGAGAGATGTTTTGTTTTTTTTGTTTTTTTTGTCGAGCTGCTGTTTCTGTTTTGATTCTGTTTATGTTTATCAGGTGACCGTTGACTCTGAGCAGAGGGAGGGAAGTAGAACACAGGTTGGTTTTACCTCCACTTCCCACGTTACTTCCTGCTGTTTACAAGGTTCATTATCAGACATCTAATCCAAACAAGGACAAAGAGGCGGAGCTTGGTTGGAGCTGAAGCAGCTGAATGAAGCAGCTACCTGTGACGGCATCCACCTGAAGCTCCGATTAAAATCCCCTTCAACCAAATTCTATTCAGAAAACTGACGTTTTATGTTTCTCACAGAAAAACTTTAGTTCCTCTGTCAGTGAGACTATTTTCTTCTTTTTTTTTTAGATTTGTTTTTGGGCTTTTTTGCATTTATTGGACAGGACAGCTGAAGCGCACACAGGAAACAGGGTGCGGGGGGGGGGGGGGTGACACGCAGCAAAGGGCCGCAGGCGGGAGTCTAACCAGCGGCCGCTGCAGAGGACTGACAGCCTCAGGACATGTGGCGGACGCTCCACCAGCTGAGCTGTAGGACCCCCCCGTCACAGTCTTTTCTGATTCACTTTGATCTACAGACACAATCTGCTCACATGTCAGTCACTCTGTGACATCATTAACTGACCTGTGATCAGGACTCGTGTTAACTGATCCAATGGCACTACAGCACTTGTTTTTTTTTTAACTCCACAACGAGTTAAGAGATGAATGTGGTCCAAGTGAATCATTTCAATTCTTCTATTAAATGTAGAGTTTAAATTACAGAATTAAATAATAATTTAAGAACGTGAGCAATTTAACTAACTCAGACTGAAGATTTTGTCTTCGATCACGTCCATTAGAAACATCTTCTGAGGAGACAAAAAACTGTGAACTTGTCCTTTAACTCTAAACCCGGTCAGTTTGTTCACACTGTTTGAACTGATCTGATCATTTACTGCAGAACTGAGACAGAAAAACTGTGAAGTGGGCCTTTAAGGTCAACTTGTGTGTCAGACATGTGCTGGGCCACGTGTGTGTGTGTGTGTGTGTGTGTGTGTGTGTGTGTGTGCGTGTCTGTCTGTTTTACACCTTTCTAACAGGAAGTGAACAAAAACAGAAAAGAGGACACCATGTTCAGAGTGAGCGACCGCAGTCACCTCAGTACCACTGACATTACTGCCATTAATACTACGAGTGCAGTTTGTTTCTCTGCTGATGATCTTCAGACAGAACCTGCAGAACTCACACACGTTCCAACAGTTAGAACATTAGAACACAGTCAAAACAGACTGACAGCACATTTCATGTGTCTCTGCTGCAACCACCTTAAAATACAAACAAATCTGAGCAGAATATTTACAATAAAATGAAATAATAGCAGGAACATTCAGCTGTGTAGGCAGAAAACACTGTCTGTCACTGTCTACACACAAAACGTACATTAACCTCCACACAGCCTTCTTTATATGGAAGCTCAATTCTGCCACTGAAAGAAAAAATAAAGTCATGGTAAATCATAATTATAAGATTTTTTTTAATAAAAGTTATGACAGTCCATTCCTTGATTGGTATTTTAAACATCACACTTTCCACTCAGCCTGTTTTGGCTCCACAGTGTTTGTCAACCCTGCAACTCCAAACCTGTGACCTTCACGACAAAAACAAACGAGGCAAAAACTACATAAAACAATGTAAAAAGATGTAACAAGATGAAAGATATTTTTCATGAGTAAATGACTTTACATAAAGATATAGAAAAAATAATGAACATTGACGGTCCATGAAGTCAAAGGTGTAAAGGCTCTTATTGTCTAATAAAAAAAGATTTATGTGAGAAAAGACTTCAAAGGTAAAAGTTGATGGTGTGTGAAAAACTGTTCCTCGTCTTTTTCTCATGTTGTCTCTCAGTGCTGACAGTGTTCTGGTCAAACCAGCTCACTTTGAGACATGTGTCTCTCAGGTTCTGTGTCTCAGGTTCTGTGTCTCTCAGGTTCTGTGTCTCTCAGGTTCTGTGTCTCAGGTTCTGTGTCTCTCAGGTTCTGTGTCTCTCAGGATCTGTGTCTCTCAGGTTCTGTGTCTCTCAGGATCTGTGTCTCAGGTTCTGTGTCTCTCAGGTTCTGTGTCTCACAGGTTCTGTGTCTCACAGGATCTGTGTCTCAGGTTCTGTGTCTCTCAGGATCTGTCTCTCAGGATCTGTGTCTCAGGTTCTGTGTCTCTCAGGTTCTGTCTCTCAGGTTCTGTGTCTCTCAGGATCTGTGTCTCAGGTTCTGTGTCTCTCAGGATCTGTGTCTCTCAGGTTCTGTGTCTCTCAGGTTCTGTGTCTCTCAGGATCTGTGTCTCAGGTTCTGTGTCTCTCAGGATCTGTGTCTCTCAGGTTCTGTGTCTCTCAAGATCTGTGTCTCTCAGGTTCTGTGTCTCTCAGGATCTGTGTCTCTCAGGATCTGTGTCTCTCAGGTTCTGTCTCTCAGGATCTGTGTCTCTCAGGTTCTGTGTCTCTCAAGATCTGTGTCTCTCAGGTTCTGTGTCTCTCAGGTTCTGTGTTTCTCACATTCTGTGTCTCTCAGGTTCTGTGTCTCTCAGGTTCTGTCTCTCAGGATCTGTGTCTCAGGTTCTGTGTCTCTCAGGTTCTGTGTCTCAGGTTCTGTGTCTCTCAGGTTCTGTGTCTCTCAGGTTCTGTGTCTCTCAGGATCTGTGTCTCTCAGGTTCTGTGTCTCAGGTTCTGTGTCTCTCAGGATCTGTGTCTCAGGTTCTGTGTCTCTCAGGTTCTGTGTCTCTCAGGTTCTGTGTCTCTCAGGTTCTGTGTCTCTCAGGTTCTGTTGGTGAAGCTGCAGACTGGATCAAGAAGTGGCTTCATTACTGACTGATGCTTGTTAGCAACTGAAAATATGAATTATGTTTTGCTCATAGCTGGAGACCCCAGAGTGTTAGCAGAGACAGGTGACAGGCCCGACTCTATGAAGGACAGGACAGGACAAAGTGTCCCCTCAGCTGAAATTGCAATGAAAAATAAACTCAATAAAAATGTAATAGATTTTAATAAATGCTAAGTGGAGGGTCGTCTGTCTGTGACTGAAACAAAAAAAACTACGTAACAAGATGAAAACATCACAAAAACATGACAAAACACAATAAGATGAAAAAGATTTGACGAAACATAACAAGACTAACAAGATGAAAAACTACGTGACAAAACTAAAACCTAAAGATGTGAAAGATGATTAAAATGACATAAAAGACATGAGACGACATCAGAGACAGTAAACAAGTTGCATCAGTCCTTCTACTTTCACACATGCGTACTTGTCGTGCAGTGAAGACAGCGAGGACTTGTCTCGTCTGTCTCGTCTGGTTGTGTCTCTCAGTCGTCTGTTATTCAGTCTGTTGGCAGGATGAGTCAGTCAGTTAGCTCCTCCCTCTGTGTCTCACTTCTGCTTTGTAGTTTAACGGACACAAACTGTGAGACTCTGAAGAGACGAAGAGACGCCACCTGTGAGTCCACACCTGTCTGTCTGTCTGTCCGTCTGTCTGTCTGCCTCTCTTTATATTTCATGTGTTCTATTAATTCATGTATTAATTTGTACTTTTTATAATTTAAAAATGACTCAAAACATTTAATTGATTATCAAAATAGTTTAATTGATGAATTCATGCAGCTCTACAAGAGAATAATAATAATAATAATAATAATAATAATAATAATAATAATAATAATAATCAGTTGTATCTCTGCCCGCCAGTCTGAGGTGTTGAGCTGAGATTCTCCTACTGATCATAAATAATCTGTGTAAAAAAACATGTAATAAAGGTCATTAACAGACTATAATGTGGTTATAAACAGATTAAACCATGTTAAATATATATTTAATTAATAACAACAGCAGAACAAGTGATCAAGTGAACAATTCATCCAAACAGTGAGAGAATACCTGCTGAATTTTGGGTTGATTATTTCATCAGACATCAGTTTTCTGATATTTTTCTGAACTTTTTATACAATCCTGTGTCAGTCTTTTTTTGTTTGTTTGTTTGTTTGTTTGTTTTGTTTTGTTTTTTTGTTTTATAGAACCTTCTTTATATCTAAATAATCATCCAAACTTTAAAAATAACATGTTCATTTAGTTTTCCTTACAGGAATTAATAAAATGATGAGATATAGCAGATATATTCTGTATATTTTAATGTTTTCACCTCTCTGATCAGCTCTAGTTGAGGTCTCCACTTCAGTCTGCAGACTGCTGTTAATGACTGCATTAATAAAAACTTTCAGCTGCATTATCATCTGTTATTAGCTGCTTATAACATGTTGATTATTTATGATAAAGTCACTCAGACAGCTGCAGTCATGGAGTTCATACATAAAAACGTCAGCCAGAACATTTGAACTCCTGCAGTCTCCTGTTCTGCTGGTTTCTATTGAGCTCATAATCATTTATTATTCTGTTGTTTGTGTCTTTGTCTCTTACAGTTCAGCTTGTTTCATATTTACGTCTGAATGTTCATTAATTTGCACGTCTCTATTTTAAATAAATACATGATATGACTTGGAGTCAGTAGTACTCTGACTGTTTACTTCAGTAGAAGTACTGATACAACAGTGTAGAAATACTTCTGCATTCAAAACTTTATTCAAGCACAAAAGTATCAACAACAAAATGCTCTTAAAGTACCAAAAGTAAAAGTGCTCATTATGCAAAATAATAAGCATGATATTATTCCAGTATATTATTGATGCATTCATGTTGCAGCTGGTAAAAATGTAAAGTAACATGCTGGATGATGTAATATTACTTAATTTATTTGCTGTGATTATATTAATTATCTGAATCTGAATATTGACTAAAGTTGTGAGATAAAATGTAGTGAGTTAAAAGCAGAGAGCAGCAGAATATACAAATACTCAAGTAAAGTACAAGTACCTCAAAACTGTACTGAAGTACAGTACTTCAGAGTAAATGTACTTAGTTACTTTACACCACTGTTTATGAGATATGTCAGATTTTACAGATGAAACTACACAACATGTAATAATATCATGTTTGTGTTGAATTTATTTAATTTTTTATCTGAATTTGTGAATCAAAGAAATATTAAATTTGGTTTTTGCAACATTGATGATTAAGATTTAATTCAGAGTAAAGTAAAAGATAAAAATATTTAATTTATATAAATTTGCATCCATTTTGCATAATTAGTACTTTTACTTCAATACTTCAGTATATTTAGATGCTAAAACTTCTGTGCTTTTACTTTGGTAACAAGGAGGAAGAGGTTCACTGAAAAACAAAAACTGTCTGTGTTTCTCCTGAAGGTCACTGAATGACCTCATCACCACAAACAAACAACCTGATCATGACCTCCATGGATGACATCATGACGGGCATCACCACAGACGTAAGTAAACCCCGCCCACTCACAGATAACACTGATTATCAGTTATTGATCCATCGCCTCGGCTCATTTTATAATCAATAAATACATTCATTGGTTGACTTAACAGTTGACTCAATGAGATACAAGATCTTCTGCTGTCAGACAGAGCTGCAGCAGGTGTGTTCAGGTGTGTTTGTGTGTTCAGGTGTGTTCAGGTGTGTTTGTGTGTTCAGGTGTGTTCAGGTGTGTTCAGGTGTGTTGGTGTGTTCAGGTGTGTTCACGTGTGTTTAGGTGAGTTTAGGTGTGTTCAGGTGTGTTTGTGTGTTCAGGTGTGTTCAGGTGTGTTTGTGTGTTCAGGTGTGTTCAGGTGTGTTCAGGTGTGTTGGTGTGTTCAGGTGTGTTCAGGTGTGTTTGTGTGTTCAGGTGTGTTTGTGTGTTCAGGTGTGTTTGTGTGTTCAGGTGTGTTGGTGTGTTCAGGTGTGTTCAGGTGTGTTCAGGTGTGTTTGTGTGTTCAGGTGTGTTCAGGTGTGTTCAGGTGTGTTCAGGTATGTTCAGGTGTGTTCAGGTGTGTTGGTGTGTTCAGGTGTGTTCAGGTGTGTTTGTGTGTTCAGGTGTGTTCAGGTGTGTTGGTGTGTTCAGGTGTGTTCAGGTGTGTTGGTGTGTTCAGGTGTGTTCAGGTGTGTTTGTGTGTTCAGGTGTGTTCAGGTGTGTTCAGGTGTGTTTGTGTGTTCAGGTGTGTTCAGGTGTGTTCAGGTGTGTTGGTGTGTTCAGGTGTGTTCAGGTGTGTTGGTGTGTTCAGGTGTGTTCAGGTGTGTTCAGGTATGTTCAGGTGTGTTCAGGTGTGTTTGTGTGTTCAGGTGTGTTCAGGTGTGTTCAGGTGTGTTTGTGTGTTCAGGTGTGTTCAGGTGTGTTCAGGTGTGTTTGTGTGTTCAGGTGTGTTCAGGTGTGTTCAGGTGTGTTTGTGTGTTCAGGTGTGTTCAGGTGTGTTCAGGTGTGTTGTCTCTTCTTTTCAGTACCCGTCCATCTTCAGCCCCTCTGCCACCACTGATGATAGCTATGATGATTATGACATGCCCGACCTGATGTGTGACCAGGAGTCTGTGAGGGACTTCAGGAGACACTACGAGCCGCCGTTCTTCTGGATGATCACCCTGGTGGGCGGAGCCGGGAACCTGGTCGTGGTGTGGATCTACCTGAACTTCCGCCGGCGGCTGAAGACCATGACGGACGTGTACCTGCTGAACCTGGCGGTCGCCGACCTGCTGTTCCTCATCACGCTGCCGCTGTGGGCGGCCGAGGCGTCGCATGGCTGGAGCTTCGGCTCCACCCTCTGCAAGATGAACTCCGCCCTCTACAAGGTGAACCTGTTCAGCAGCATGCTGCTGCTCACCTGCATCAGCGTCGACCGCTACGTGGTCATCGTGCAGACCACCAAGGCACAGAACTCGCAGGCAGAGCGCCGCCGCTGCAGCAGCCTGGTGTGCCTGGGGGTGTGGTTGCTGGCCCTTCTGCTCGCCACGCCTGAGCTCGTCTTCGCCACCCCGTCTGAGGCGGGCTCGCAGCTGTACTGCAGGATGGTGTTCCCGTCTCACGTGGGCAATCGCACCAAGATCCTGGTGCTGTCACTGCAGGTGAGCATGGGCTTCTGCCTGCCCTTCATCGTCATGGCCTTCTGCTACAGCGTCATCGTTGCCAAGCTGCTTAAGACACGAAACTTCCAGAAGCACAAGGCCATGCGTGTCATCCTGGCTGTGGTGGTGGTGTTCGTCGTGTCCCAGCTCCCCTACAACGGCATGCTGGTGATGGAGGCGACGCAGGCCACCAACATGACCATGACGGACTGCGAGAAGATGAAGAGCCTCAACATGGCGAGTCAAGTGCTGAAGAGTCTGGCCTACGTGCACGCGTGCCTCAACCCGTTCCTCTACGTCTTCGTGGGTGAGCGTTTCCGCCGCGACGTGCTGCATCTGCTGCGCTGCTGCCGCCACCAGCCGGTCACTCACAGCCAGTCACTGACCAAGTCCTGCAGAAGTCCTCTGAGCTCCACCCGGGTGTCAGTGATGTCAGACAGCGACACGTCACAGGCACTGTCGCTGTAGAGACGATGACATCATCACTCCTTCATGGGGCCCCAAACTCAACCTTGTGTGTTCATTCAGGGCTTTTCAAATTAAGCGTTTTCAAATTAAAAGACGTGAAGGATCTGATGTAGATTTAAGGTGTTTAAGTGTTTAAGATTTTCTTCAGCTCTCCTAAAAACAAACGAAAAAATGCCTCTGACCCGCAACATTTCAGACCTTGAACATTTCAGACCTTGAACATTTAAGACCCTGAACATTTAAGACCCTGAACATTTAAGACCTTGAACATTTAAGACCTTGAACATTTAAGACCTTGAACAATTAGGACCTTGAACATTTAAGACCCTGAACATTTAAGACCCTGAACATTTAAGACCTTGAACATTTAAGACCTTGAACCTTGAACTTTCCAGGACTTGCCTGTATATTAAATGTAAAGCTCTTCAACGGTCAAACTGTGATTTGTAGCTGCTGTCTTTGGAGGTTGGTCACATGACCTCTCTGTTTCCCTCAGATGTTCACTGTATTGCATCATCCTGAACAGGAAACGCGTCACACGGAGGAAGTTACGACGCGCCAAAGCATCTGATATTAATGTGATCCTCCTTCTTCTTCTCTCAGTCTGCTGTTTGTTTGTTTCATTCATTTATCTGTTACTGTCAGACTAAACAGCTCTGCTAACAGATGCTAACAGCAGGATGCTAACATGACCTCTGTGTGCGATATTTGTCTCTCAGGTGTAAATATTCCTCTGATATAAACATGAAATGAATGTAACTGAAAGTTTTTATGTGTGACACATTAAAGTGTAAAACGTGTGCAGAGTTTGTGTGAGAGTGAAAAACAGGAAGAAGTTGATAAAACACTCTCTTTCTTCACATCCTTCCTCCTCTCATCCTGTTTGTTCTGCAGAAACACCACACACTTCTGATCAGATCAATAACATTTAACACCTGCTCTGCTTCTCTACATCTGGCTATACTGCCGATCACCCACATGATCAATTATCATTATCCGAACTCCTCCAGCTGTCCGGCATCAGCTGAGTTCTGATCAATAGATTTGTTAGAGTGCTGCTGTTTCTAAACTCCTCTTGAAAAGTAACGTCTTTAGAGCTGAATATTCTGAACACATGCAGATCAATGTGTCAGTCATCAGACATCAACAACAACAACAAGAAAAAAATGTTTAAAAACATTTAAATATGCAAAGATCCTCCAGTTAACTATTGTGATCCAAACTAATCTTTAAGATATCAGTGAGTTTAATGAATATAAAATCAGGGAGGTGTTGGACTGAACACTAACACCTCACATTTTTGCAAATGTTTCCCTTGTTGCCTATTTAAAAAAAAAGAAAGAAAGAAAAAAGATCTTTCTGATGTTTTTGAAAGTGAAGTTGAACAAAAGAGGTTCGTTTTGTATTTTCTTTCTAAATGATGAATCTTTATGTAAAAATGTCAGAAGAGAAACAGTTTGATTAGAGTCTGTGAACTGAGTCTGACTTTAAACACTTCCTCGCTTGATCAGGAAGTCTGTCTGCGTCCTTCTGTCTCATGTCTGCACGCTGACGAGACACATGACGTCATTTTGAAATAAGCGCGTTCAAAAGTCTGAAAATCAGGGTGGAACTTTAAGGACTACAGAACACGTTCACTGCAATAATGGAACATTTCTGGTGACAAAGAGCAGCTGTTAATCCTTTATTTGGGGAAATAAACACAGTTTAAGCCCAGTTATCAAACTCAGTTAAAGTTCTGTACTGTGACACTGTGTGAAATATAACACTTCTAAAAATGATCACTACCAAAACATGTAAAATAAAATAAAATAAAACATTAAATGATCAACAAATATGTTATTTTAGTGTTTGGTTCAGTGTTTAAAACTAATAAATCTTTAACTTTTAAATTAGTGTGATGAATTTTATGACTTTTAAAAAGAAAAAACTGGATTCAAAATACAATGTATCTCCAAAAATTGTGCTTAAAAAAAAGCATCAGCCTTAGCTCAGTGTTAGCTCAGCGTTAGCTCAGCCTTAGCTCAGCATTAGCAAAGTGTTAGCTCAGCCTTAGCTCAGTGTTAGCTCAGCGTTAGCTCAACATTAGCTCAGCGTTAGCTCAGCCTTAGCTCAGTGTTAGCTCAGCGTTAGCTCAGCGTTAGCTCAAAGTTAGCTCAGCGTTAGCTCAGCGTGAGCTCAGCGTTAGCTCAGCCTTAGCTCAGCGCTAGCTCAGTGTTAGCTCAGCGTTAGCTCAGTGTTAGCTCAGTGTTAGCTCAGCCTTAGCTCAGTGTTAGCTCAGTGTTAGCTCAGCGTTAGCTCAGTGTTAGCTCAGTGTTAGCTCAGCGTTAGCTCAGTGTTAGCTCAGTGTTAGCTCAGCCTTAGCTCAGTGTTAGCTCAGTGTTAGCTCAGCCTTAGCTCAGCGTTAGCTCAGTGTTAGCTCAGCGTTAGCTCAGCGTTAGCTCAGTGTTAGCTCACTGCCTGCTGCTGACTCACTGACTACAAATCTTTGTTACTGAGGCTCAGACTACTAGCTGGAGTGGTAAACTAGGTTTCATTACAGAGGATTGTTTCCCAGTTATTAGTTAGACCCCGTCTGTTTCCAGGGAAACAAAGATAACACCACCAAAACATACAAAACACCATGTTTTTAGTCTAAATGTGAACTGTAGCCTCTCAGACCTGATCCTCGTCCACACGCCTGAAGCAGGTCACAGCCTCTCGACCAAACGACGCGACACGAGATACACGAGATCTCGATACCTTCACACCTGTGTTTACATGCTACCTGGAAGAGACTCGGACAACAGAGAGAGATCTGCTCAGAAACACTGACTTGTTAGACGCACAGTCGACTTCACAAACTTTCAACAAAGAAGAAAATGTCCGAGGACTTCGACATAGAAGAGGAACATCATTTCTTTGCTGCAGCCGCGTCGTTTGGTCGAGAGGCTGTGACCTGCTTCAGGCGTGTGGACGAGGATCAGGTCTGAGAGGCTGCAGTTCACATTTAGACTAAAAACATGGTGGAAATGACGTCTTTCTGGGTCAAAATTTAATGTCTCGGCTTACGGACACTTGGATCACAGCACACCAGCAGCACGGAGACGTTCTGTGGGTTTTTTTGTGTTCTTTTTTAACATTTTCAAACTGGTCACCGTTCAGTTGTTCTGGATTTGTCTGCAGTTCTGTTCTCCACTGAAGCTCCAGGAGAGTTTTATGAACTGGAGATCTTCATCATCCTCACATCAGAACAGGAGGAGACACTGAGGGAACGTTCAGTTCTGGGTGAACTATCACTTTAAGAAGCTCAAATCAAAGAATTTTCTTTTTCTCTTTCTTTTTTTTAAATTAAAAAACATCCAAAAACAGTTAATCAATTAATAAATCCTGTCACGATCTCGTCACACGTGGAGTATTTGGAGCGACACGCTGCCATCCTGTCATATGAAAAAAAAGTTACAGGAAAGACTTGACAAACAGATCAATAGGTCAAAGGTTGAAAAATAGGATCATTATCGATCAACAGATTGATGGATAACGAATATAACTGTTACAGGACAGACTTGAAAAACAGGCTCCACATGTTAGGACCCATATAACAGGATTAATTGATTCATTCATCATTTAGTCATTTTCTAATTTTAAAAAATCTAAATGTGTTAGTTGTAGCCCTTAAAAACTCTTCATTAGGCTGAGCAGTTTCACCATGTTTTATACTGACGTATTTAAAAAGTAATGGAAAGGAATCAAGTTACTTTTAACAGGTAATTAGTAACTGTATCTGAATACATTTTTAAAGTGACCCTTTAATCTCAGCGTTACTCTGCAGGGTGAACTTTACTTCAGTGATGCGTTCACTGTCGAGCTAATAATGATGCTAAAGGTCACCCTCGAGTCTGATTGTTGCTGAATATCTTTCTTTTTGTTTTTTATTTATATGACATCAATGATGTCAGATGATACCAGAGAAACAGGAAGTTGACCTTCAGTCTGTCTGTCTGCAGGTCATCAGCTGATTGGATGAGAATGAAAAAAAAAAATGCTGGAAAACAAAATGTGACAAAAAGAAGAAGTGAAACGCAGGAAAAGACAAACATGTTTGGACCCGTTTTTCAACTTTGGACCTGAAAGTCCTGTATTGTAACAATTATTTTTATTAAGCATTGATCATTTTCTCCATTAATCAATTAGTTGTTTGGTCCATAAAATGTCCAAGATGACGTCCTCAAATGTCAAAGATATTCAGTTTACTGTCAAACAGGAGTAAAGAAGAACATTTAAGAAGCTGAAATCAGAGAATTCTTACTTTTTTAAATTAAAAATAACTTCATTAATTGTTCATCAAATTAGTTGCTGATTATTTTAAAAGAATATCATCATAAAGGCTGTTTACTGAACAATCTGCTGATTCATCTGTTGTCTGATGAGAACATGAATCATTCAGTGAAGTAAAATCAGCTGCAGCAGCAGGTTAAACAGTTGAAACATCATGAAACGTCTCTGCACAGCTTTCTCTGTATTTCTCTGTGGTTCTCTCTCTGGTGTTCTCTGTGGTGAGAACCCAGTCACATCAGTATGTTCTTGATGCTTCAGATCAGCTGCTGGAAAGTTTGAGCTGCCATGTCACCGTTAAACCACATCCTGCTGAGATTGACAGAAACAATCTGGACGAGTTTCTGTAAACCTGAAGAGTTCACCTGAAACCGGCTCGTTGGACGGTCGTCACGGCGATGCCAGGAAGCTGTTTGACTCTGTTTTTTTCAGTGAGTCGAATAAAAGTGAACAACAAACAATAGCTGAGTCACTGTGTGTGTGTGTGTGTGTGTGTGTGTGTGTGTGTGTGTGTGTGTGTGTGTGTGTGTGTGTGTGTGTGTGTGTGTGTTTGGACCCCTACATTTATCTTTGTGAGGACTGTCAGTTTTACACCCTTGCTGTATGGACAGTCCTGCCTCATGAGGACATTTTGGCCACCTCAAGCTAACTTAGCCTTGTGCTAACATCAGTGTTCACTAAGCTTAGTTGCAGTATGCTAAAAACATTTTACCTCATGAGTAAATAGCATCTGTTAACTTAGCATCATCATATATTTGCCTATCATTATAACTGCATGAATACTAACTGTGAACACAGATTTCTCCATGTATACAGTAATATGTAGAGCAGGTCTCTGTAAGATGTGGAGCAGAATTTTAAGATGTGGAGCAGGACTCTGAAAGATGTGGAGCAGGATTTTAAGATGTGGAGCAGGACTTACAGCGTTTACGTTCGCGTATGCGTCGCGTTAATTTCTGAGGACGCGCACAACCATCACTCCAAATGGACGCAGGATACGCGAGGCAGCCATGAAGCGTAGGGATGCGTAGGGATGCGTATGCGAACACGTAGTTTAAAGCAAGTATATCTCCGCCCTAAGATGTGGGGCAGGGCATGTTTTTTTTTCAGAGTGAGTCTCGTTTCATCTGTTTCATTTTCCATTTCCTCATTTTCCTCCTCTCCACCAGAGGGGCTGGGTGGGGGTCATAAGGTGCATCAAGGTGATCTGATTGGGTGTTGAAAGATGCCATGTGGATCATCTCAGTGTTGCTTCTCTTTAATACAAACCTGCTTAACAAATTAAAGGAGTAAAGTAGTTAAATGTGTGTGTGTGTGTGTGTGTGTGTGTGTGTGTGTGTGTGTGTGTGTGTGTGTGTGTGTGTGTGTGTGTTTCAGGACTGTGTTTCAGGTGAGTGTGTGTATGTTCTGTGACTGTGTGTAAGTCAGGGTCAGTTGACCTCTGTGTGTATCAGCGGTGTGTGTATTGTGTATGTGGTGTGTGTGAGTGTGTGACCTCTTTGTGTGTTTCAGGACTCTTCCTGACCCCCCCTACATGCCCTCTGCTGATGCAGCTGTTTCAGACTCTGTGTTTCCATGAGAACAAAAGCTTCGTCACTGCAGCAACACAAACACATCCTGAACAAAGGCGGCCATGTTTCCAGAACTCTGTCCTCCCATAAATCCAGGCGGCGAGCGGCTCTGAGCGGTTTGACACTGGGAGCCGCTGAGCGTCATGCCTCTTCCCCGACGCCGTTCATCCTTCTTGGGACAACCGTCCTCCGAGCGCACGGCCCCCGCCTCCTGCGGGCGGATCAGCTCGGCCGGCACCACCGCCCCCCGGGGCGTCTTTGTGGGGTCTGCCCCCTCAATGGGCGGAGCCTCCTGCCTGGGGACGCGGGTGTCCCGGCGGGCTCTGGGCATCAGCAGCGTGTTCTTGCAGGGTATGAGGAGCAGCGCGGCGCCGGTGCTGCCCCGCACCGGGGAGCGGGCCACGGGCCACGGAGCGACAGCGACGGCCGGACTGAACAGCTGCCTGATGGAGTACCGAGACAAAGTGAGAGCGCTGGAACAGCTGAACCAACAGCTGGAAGAACAGATACGCCTCTGTCTCGACCGCAAAGCGTCCAGCGCCGGAGCCTGGGGACACCTCAGGAGGGACTGGGAGGACGTCTACAGACAGGTGAGTCTAGGCAGGTGAGGACAGGTTGAGTGTATTGACAGGTGTGGACAGGTCCACAGACATGTGAGGACAGGTGGATTCTACAGACAGGTGAAGACAAGTGAGGACAGGTGGAGTTTACAGACTGGTGAGGACAGGTGGAATTTACAGACAGGTGAAGACAGGTGAGGACAGGTGGAATTTACAGACTGATGAGGACAGGTGGAGTTTACAGACAGGTGAGGACAGGTGGAGTTTACAGACAGGTGAAGACAGGTGAGGACAGGTGGAGTTTACAGACTGGTGAGGACAGGTGGAATTTACAGACTGATGAGGACAGGTGGAGTTTACAGACAGGTGAGGACAGGTGGAGTTTATAGACAGGTGAGGACAGGTGGAGCTGCAGCAGCTGATGGAGGAGATGAAGATATTTAAAAACACTCAGACTTGGTTTCACCAGCAAACAATTTAATCTGAAATGAGTTCTAATCAGAGTTTAGCAAAACCAGGTTTGAAGAAGTAAATCCAGATTTAAAATTAAGCTTTTGCACAATTTCAAACTAGTCTCAATTTAGTAAATCAAAGTTAAGTGCTGTAGCTGCTAGGTATGAAAGAGGACAGTAAACCATTCATTTACGTTGCACTGCTTGTTAGCTATCTACAATGTTAACAAAATGCTACATTGTTTGCTAGACAGCTGTAAAGTTTACAAAATACTGTTTGTTTGTTTTTTGCTTGTTAGCTAAAAATGAAACGTACATTGTTTTCTAGCTAGCTGTACAGTTAGCATCCTCATAGCAGCTTAAGAGGCAGAGAAGTGTCTAATTTCTCTGATAAAAACTTGTTGTCTAAATTAAAGGATCGATCTGCTCAAATAACAGCAGATTAAAAACAGAAAACAGCGACTGACTGACTGTTTTAAAAGAAAGATGAGACACTGCATCTTTAAACTGAGCTGCTTCAGTCAGTCCGTGAACACATCATTTTACTCAATAATTAATTTTTATTTAAAGGCGACTTTCAAGACACTCAAGGACAATTTACAATCACAGATTAGAGACAAGCAAGACAAAAGAAACAGTAAGGGCTCGTTAAAATGAATGACAAACCTCAATGAGCCAATCAGAGTGTCAGTTCAAAAAGGTGTTTTGAGACGGGATTCGAAGGTGGAGACAGTCATCCATCTCAAAAAGGAGCCATTTTAAAAGTTTTCATTCAACAGAACTAAATTTAATCTCAGTTTAGAGTCAAAACTAAAGAGAGATTTGTAAATGTAATATATATATTTTTTTATTTTAAGCTAGTTTTAAAGTTTGGTGCAACATAATTTAATGTTAAGCCAAGTATTTTTCACCATTTTCTTACATTAGTTTTTACAGCGACTGAACGAATGAACAGTTAGATGCAGCTGAAGTCTTTGTGAAGTCCTGCATTGCATCTGTCTGCAGACTGTTAGCAGACTGTGCAAAGTGTTGCAGACTGTTTCAGACTGTTTCAGACTGTTAGCAGACTGTTGCAGACTGTTTCAGACTGTTGCAGACTGTGCAAAGTGTTGCAGACTGTTTCAGACTGTTGCAGACTGTTAGCAGACTGTGCAAAGTGTTTCAGACTGTTGCAGACTGTTGCAGACTGTTACTGATGATAGACTTTACTGTCAGGAGTTTCATGTTTATTGTGACTCAAAATGAATATTTAATGATGCATCTCGTGTGTTAAACTGTTATTGTTTGTTGTTGAGACGAAGCTGCAGGCAGGGACTCCCCCGTCTCCCCCCTGTCTCCCCCGTCTCCCTACCACACACACACACACATTTCATAACATGGCGGTTACTCTCTCTGAGGTTTCTCTGCTTCATTCGGTCCCTGAACAGGAAGTGACAAACACACCTGTCTGAAAAAACCCCAAAACCCCTGCAGTGACGCACACACTCATGTTGCCATGGTTACCACACCATGTTTATCAACTAGGGCTGAATGATTTGGAAAAGATACCTAATTCTGATCATTCTGACAGATATTGTGATAGGTTTTGATATTAGAGGTTATGATCATTTTTACATTATTATTCTAATTTTCATGAAACACATTAAAATGATGAAGGTGTGATTTTTGTGCTTTTTTTCCCTTCAGTCTGTAGAATCACGATGTTTCAGGTAAAAATCTGATCAGACTGTAGCTTTAATGTGAACACAGTTTATCTTCTGTCTGATCTGCTCTCACACAAACAACCTGCAGAACAACTAGAACCACAACTAGAACCCAAAACAGTTCATCCAGCCTGCTGTCAACTTCCATCATCACAGTTCAGCTCATCACAAGGAGTTCACTGTAAATAATAATAATAATAATAATAATAATAATAATAATAATAATAATAATAATAATAATAATAATGATGATGATGATGATGATAATTCAAACTCTTTAGTTTTATCTAGTATTACCTTTTGTTAAGATCATTTATTTTTCTTCTCAGAAAAACTTGAATCTTTCAGTTTTAAGTTTTAGTAAAAAAGAATTTTCATTTTCAAAAACAGTTGAATAAACTAATTAAAGTGGATGTGAATGAATGATGGATAATAATTTATTAATTAATATTAAATTGCAGTCATTTAATTATATCAATTTTTGAAACAGAATACTTTGGGGGGGTTCTAAAAGATTCAAGTTAATTTAAGAAGAAAAGTCACTTATCTCAGAAGAAGATCAACAGTCAGCAAAACAGGTTTATGTCAAAACTAATTTGAGTTTGACTTAAAACTCAAAGTTTATGAGTGTAAATGAAATCAAATTAAATGAAATCAAATTAAATGAAATTCACCTCCAGGAGCAGAAATGAGCTAATGTGACCTCCGACCTGAGCAGGTAAAATCAGAACTGTGAGGAGAACCTCTGAGGGCCTGTGGGAACATTAATGCATCTGATTTATTGTGTTTAATATGTCAAATCAAACTGCAGCGGTTAGATACACACAGCGGAGAACACGCAGTAAAGAACAAGAACCTCAAAGTACTACTGAAGTACTTGAGTACTCAGTTACTTCACATCACTGAGTCATTAACAGTTAATCAGC
This sequence comes from Lutjanus erythropterus, assembly GCF_056507025.1. Taxonomy (NCBI): domain Eukaryota; kingdom Metazoa; phylum Chordata; class Actinopteri; order Lutjaniformes; family Lutjanidae; genus Lutjanus; species Lutjanus erythropterus. Next base: position 656,767 of record NC_139328.1, read on the forward strand.
TTCATCAGGACCAACTGACAGCAGCGTCTCCATGGCAACAACTGTGAAACAATAACTCTGTGTGTGTGTGTGTGTGTGTGTGTGTGTGTGTGTGTGCTGCCCTCTGCTGGCTGCAGCTGCTCTCAGTTCTCTGTTTTCCTGTCTTTTCTGCAGGTCAGTGAAGCCATCCTGGACAATGCTCGGCTGATGCTGCAGACGGAGAACGTGCAGGCCAACGCTGAGGACTTCAAGGACAGGTCAGAGGTCACACACACACACACACACACACACACACACACACACTTGCATTTGCTGACTTGTCATATATGAACTGTGACACCTTTGGTATGTGATGACATTTTATGATGTCATTGATGATGTCACTGTCATCCTCATTAGATTTGAAAGATTAGAAATTAGTCCAATGTTTTTAATTATTTAATTATTATTTATTATTATTATTTAATTAGAGCAGAGAGGGGGAAGAGGAGGAGGAGGAGGAGTAACGTGTACCTTCGTCCTGCAGGTACGAGAATGAGCAGCCGTTCAGGAAGGCAGTGGAGGAGGAGATCAGCTCTCTGTACAAAGTGATCGACGACGCCAATATGACAAAGGCGGAGCTTGAGGAGCAGATGGAGCACATGAGGGCGGAGCTACGCAACCTGGAGCACAACCACGAGCAGGTCGCACCAAACTCTGTTTAAAAAATGTGCAATTTAACACCATATCACAAGACCAAACTCTGTTCATTATGTTCTGGAGTTTAAGTTGATTGATGAATTGACTGATAAATTGATTGATTTTATTGACACACCACTGACTGCTGATCCGATCGTATCCGTCTCATCAGTTCTGCATGGTTTCAGTACATTTAAATCAGCGGACTGTCCCTTTAATGACTTGACACTGAGGTCATGTGACTTGTCCACCTCCAGGATGTGCGAGTCCTCTACAATCAGATGGCGGGACGTGAGGTGGACGAACCCGACGCTCCCATTGAAACCAGTCTGGACCAGATCCTGGCCTACATCAGGAGCCACTGGGAGAAGGTGACGGAGAGGAACCGGGCCGAGACCGACAGTTACCTGGAGTGCAAGGTGAGTCTGTCTTACCTGCACAGGTGTCTTCACATATCTCTGTAAGCTATGTTTGACAGTGTGTGTGTGTGTGTGTGTGTGTGTGTGTGTCTGCAGGAGGCGCAGTGTATGAGCAGCAGACTGAGTCCTGAGGAGGAGCAGGTGGAGGCGCTGAAGGCCGAGTGCAATGACACCGGCTGCAAGATCCAAAGTCTGCAGGCCGAGACCGAGTCCATCAGAGCGCTGGTGAGACACACACAGCCATCAATAACCTGATCAATCAATAACCCGATCACAAATTCAATCAATACCCTGATCAATCAATAACCTGATCACAAATTCATTCAATACCCTGATCAATCAATAACCTGATCACAGTTAAATCAATATTCTGATCAATCAATAACCCGATCACAAATTCAATCAATACCCTGATCAATCAATAACCTGATCCCAAATTCAGTCAATACCCTGATCAATCAATAACCTGATCACAGTTAAATCAATAACCTGATCAATCAATAACCCAATCACAAATTCAATCAATACCCTGATCAATCAATAACCTGATCACAGTTAAATCAATACCCTGATCAATTAATAACCTGATCACAGTTAATTCAATAAACTGATCAATCAATAACCTGATCACAAATTCAGTCAATAACCTGATCAATCAAAAATCTTCTCACAGTTCAATAAATAACCTGTTAACAGTACATTAATAAGCTGATCGATCAATAACCTGATCAATAACGTGTGATCATGTGGTCCTATAGAAACGTGGTCTGGAGAACTCGCTGGGTGACGCCCGTCACTGGCACGACATGGAGCTGCAGAACCTGGGCTCGGTGGTGGCCAAGCTGGAGGCGGAGCTCTCTGATGTGCGCGGCGAGATTGAGCAGCAGCGCCGTGATTACGACACGTTGCTAAGCAACAAGCAGCGTTTGGAGCAGGAGATCGGAATGTACCACGGCATCCTGGATGGAGAGGAGAGCCGTTTCCAGCCCACCGACACACTGTGAGTCACCCCACGACACCGCCCACGCTGCCACAGACACCGCCCACGCTGCCACAGACACCACCCACGCTGCCAAAGACACCGCCCACACTGCCACAGACACCGCCCACGCTGCCACAGACACCGCCCACGCTGCCACAGACACCGCCCACACTGCCACAGACACCGCCCACATTGCCACTGTCACCCCCCACACTGCCACAGACACCGCCCACATTGCCACTGTCACCCCCCACACTGCCACAGACACCACCCACGCTGCCAAAGACACCGCCCACACTGCCACAGACACCGCCCACATTGCCACTGTCACCCCCCCACACTGCCACTGTCACCGCCCACACTGCCACAGACACCCCCCCACACTGCCACAGACACCGCCCACATTGCCACTGTCACCCCCCCACACTGCCACAGACACCGCCCACATTGCCGCAGACACCGCCCACACTGCCACAGACACCGCCCACATTGCCACAGACACCCCCCCACACTGCCACAGACACCGTCCACATTGCCACTGTCACCCCCCCACACTGCCACAGACACTGCCCACATTGCCACAGACACCGCCCACACTGCCACAGACACCGCCCACACTGCCACAGACACCACAGACACCGCCCACACTGCTGCAGACACCACCCACACTGCCATTGACACCACAGACACCGCCCACAGTGCCACAGACACCACAGACACCGCCCACACTGCCACAGACACAGCCCACATTGCCACAGACACCGCCCACAGTGCCGCAGACACCGCCCACAGTGCCGCAGACACCACAGACACAGCCCACATTGCCACAGACACCGCCCACAGTGCCACTGACACCGCCCACAGTGCCGCAGACACCACAGACACCGCCCACGCTGCCACAGACACCGCCCACACTGCCACAGACACCACCCACACTGCCACAGACACCCCCCACACTGCCACAGACACCACCCACACTGCCACAGACACCCCCCACACTGCCACTGTCACCGCCCACACTGCCACTGACACCGCCCACACTGCCACAGACACCCCCCACATTGCCGCAGACACCGCCCACACTGCCACAGACACCGCCCACATTGCCACAGACACCCCCCCACACTGCCACTGACACCGCCCACACTGCCACAGACACCCCCCACACTGCCACAGACACCGCCCACATTGCCGCAGACACCGCCCACACTGCCACAGACACCGCCCACATTGCCACAGACACCCCCCCACACTGCCACAGACACCGTCCACATTGCCACTGTCACCCCCCCACACTGCCACAGACACTGCCCACATTGCCACAGACACCGCCCACACTGCCACAGACACCGCCCACACTGCCACAGACACCACAGACACCGCCCACACTGCTGCAGACACCACCCACACTGCCATTGACACCACAGACACCGCCCACAGTGCCACAGACACCACAGACACCGCCCACACTGCCACAGACACAGCCCACATTGCCACAGACACCGCCCACAGTGCCGCAGACACCGCCCACAGTGCCGCAGACACCACAGACACAGCCCACATTGCCACAGACACCGCCCACAGTGCCACAGACACCGCCCACAGTGCCGCAGACACCACAGACACCGCCCAAGCTGCCACAGACACCGCCCACACTGCCACAGACACCACCCACACTGCCACAGACACCCCCCACACTGCCACTGTCACCGCCCACACTGCCACTGACACCGCCCACACTGCCGCAGACACCACAGACACCCCCCACACTGCCACAGACACCACCCACACTGCCACTGTCACCGCCCACACTGCCACTGACACCGCCCACACTGCCGCAGACACCACAGACACCCCCCACACTGCCACTGTCACCGCCCACACTGCCACAGACACCACCCACACTGCCACAGACACCCCCCACACTGCCACTGTCACCGCCCACACTGCCACAGACACCACCCACACTGCCACAGACACCCCCCACACTGCCACTGTCACCGCCCACACTGCCACTGACACCACCCACACTGCCACAGACACCCCCCACACTGCCACAGACACCCCCCACACTGCCACTGACACCCCCCACACTGCCACAGACACCGCCCACACTGCCACAGATATCACCCACACTGCCACTGTCACCGCCCATGTGACAGTGCTGCAGACACTGCCAACATGGCACCTGACATCACCACATATGGCGTCTGTGCTGTTGTCAGTCGTCCACTCTAATGTAACACTGTAAACTGAGTGAGCAGACTTCTGTCCTCTGCTCAGACAGTCATGTTGTGTGATTGGATGATAAAGGAACGGTGCTAAATACAGAAACAGATCTGACTGTTCTGATTGGATAAAAAAGTAAACTCACATCGCATGTATATGGCGGTGTGCTCTTTATACTCTGACCGTCTGACCTATAATTATATTTAACAAAACTCAAAATACATTGCAATATATTGAATTATAACCTTTGCCAAATTCCTGACAATTCACAACCCTACGTCAAAAACCAGGTCATGTGACCAGACACTCTGAGGTCTTTTTCTTTGCAGCAGATTTGACACCAAAAGTGATTCGTTTCCTAGCTAGCAGCGCTAAAGAGGTAATAAAATGTTACATTATTTGCTAGCTAACTAAAAAGTTTAACAAGATTAAATTTAATCTCCAGACTAAAAACTAAACTGGATTGTTAAATTAAAACACTTTCAATTACTGTGAACATTAATGATTAAACTTACCTGTCCAGGTGTGCAGGTGTGCATTCAGAGCCTGAGGGAGCAGCCAATGCTTCTGCTGCTCCAGACTCCAGGACCGACACTCCAGGACCTCCAGGCCAGTGATCCCAGTGATCCCAGTGGAGGAGCTGACTTAATGAGAACTGGTTTTCTACCTGCTGACTGACGAACAGGTGTGTGCAGGTGTGACTGACGCTGAACCTGTGGCAGGAAGTCCAGACCCGAGGTGGCAGCAGTGTGAGTCTGAGGTCATGTGATGTGAATCTGACCAATAAAACAGCTGTGTGATGTACCTGGTGGTAATCAGACGTCCTCACCTGTGTTTGAATCCAGCAGCTGATGAACTTTGACTTGATTCTACTGACTTTTTTTTTTTTTTTTACAGTGTAATGTGATGTCAGAGCAGAAACAAATCTGCTGATAGGTCACACAGACAGGCGACATTTTACACCTTCTGTTAAATAAAGAGTTAGTTTAGTCAGGGATGAACGTGGTTCAACAAAAGAAGAAGAAGAATGATTTTCCGTTTTCATATTTGTGACTAAACATTTTTAAAATTAATTTTCTTTACAGATTTTTGCAGAGACCCCAAACATTTTTCTGTTGAGGCTTTCAGGGGCTGTTAAGTATCAATCAGTGTGATCATTAACAGGTTGTCGTGCTCATCAGTTGGATGTTTGGACTGTAAAGAGTTGGAGAACCACAGTCGGAGAACCACAGTCAGTTATTAGAACAAGGCTGAAAAACACCAGAATTTCTCTTTAATGGCAACACAAACGCCTGCAGCTCCGTCATGACGCGTCATCGTCACAGGTCAACGAATCAACTCTTAAAAAACCCTGAACACGTCTGTTGTATCCTACATCTCCCATGATGCACCTGGATCCAGTCTGTGATGATGCTGCATTCAGGTCATCTGTGTTGAATGGGAGAGATGAAAGTTTCGGTCTGGTTGTTTGAGGGTTAAAATAGTGACGCTGTGACATCATAAATGTGGGACACGATGTGGCTGCTATGAGGCGTTCAGGTTCATTCGTGTCAAAGAGAACCCAGCTTCTGCTGTGAAATGATGATTTATAGGATGACTTGAACACACCATGAGAGTCTGCTTCCTCTTCTTCTCTGGTTACCTGTGAGACATCGACACACACCTGGGAGACGTGAGGAAGTCACATTGACAAGGGTCACCTGAATGCACCATTACAGTCATGTCAGCTCAGAGGATTGTGGGATACTGATGAGCAGCTGAAATGTGAGGGTGAATAAATCCAACACACAACATCTCACCTGGTTCACACTGGGGTGATGACATCACAGCAGGGGTCACGTGATCAGAGCATTACGAAGTTTTCTGATCAATAAAACTATTTATTTATTTATTTATTTATTTATAATTTTTCTGATGTTTGAAACTGAAGCTGATGATGATGAAGATGATTTTTGATTCAGAGTTTGTTAAAAACTGATCAAAGGGGAAAATAAATATTTAAAGGATCATTTCACTGTTTCTTTGTCCTGTCAGAGCTGCTGCTGTTAAATTCAGTGTTTTTTGAACAGAGTTTGGTTGGTTTCATAAACTTCTCAAAGTGAAACATTTGAATCAACACTGAAAACAGAAGTTTAAATATTTGTTTCACATCATTTAGTCTGATTCACATTTTCACTCAACTTCAAAAAATAAAAATGAAAAACATCCAAACTGTTTAATTGAGTCTGAATTTGAAAATGAAAAGATGTTAAAGTTCTCTCTGGTGTCTGGTTGTTTTATTTATTATTACTGATCAGTAATTAATAAGATTCATGAAGGGAAAAAATCAATTCACTCACTGATGTTTTTTTTTTTTTTTTTTTTTTGGTCCGAGCAGCGTCGCTCACTGTGGACGCTTTTTGTTTTTGGTCAGATCATTATTATTTTTTATTTTTCGCTGCCGTCTCTGATCATGTTTTCGAGCGGATAAAAGTGCTCAACACTGTATGAAACTTGGCACAAAATTCAATCGTGGTGAAAATTTAGGTAACATAATTTGGTGATTTGACCATGTGCCCATCACGTAAACCTAACAGGAAGTCAGCCATTTTGAATTTTGTGGTCAATTTTGGCATTTTCCACGTTGTATTTTCTTGAACTCCTCCTACTGAATGAATCAGATTTATTTCAAAATCCGTGTGTCCTATCCAGACTACTTTGTGATCAAAAGTTTTTGTAAGATTTAGCTATCGTTGGAGGGCGTGGCTCTGACGTGGCGTTGAGTTTTGATGTCTCGCCATCAAACAGGAAATCACTAACTTTGGTGTAAATGTTCCGATCTGCACCGAACTTCACGTTTGATAAAAGTCCCACACTGATGTGTTTTGATTCCTGAATTTATCATATAAGATTATTTCTCATCAATTTATTAATATGTCACCCTAACAGGAAGAAACAGTTCCAGTATTTTATTGATCACTTTTAAAAGCAGAATAAAACTGATGCTGCTGAATCTAATGTTTTTCCTTGTTTTTTTTTTTTTTCAATAAACGATAAAAATGGACTCGCACTGATCCTGCCAGGTATCGTCCCAGTCTGAGCACATAGTTTAATAATATTATTGATTATGAATAAAGATGAGATGTTGAGTCAGGAAACAGCAGCCTCTTTAATGATCCACAAACCGCTTAGGAACAAAACAAATCAATCATAAATTCATCAATAAAAGTAAAAGTGATGAAGCTCTGTTGAGGTATGGAGGCTGCAGAGGGACAATCGCTGACATCACTGCTTCCATAATCAATAAAATGACTCAATCATTGATTATTTTATTTCATATGAATTCATCAGATTCAGTTTTTATTGTCGACACTTACTGGAAACATTTCAGAGTTTTCAGCCGTCTGTCCTGGTCTTCATCAGCTGACCAAGCTGATCATCGCAACTGAACCGTTTCCATGACAACCGAGGACAACCAATCAGCTGAGGATGACCACGGCAGGCAGCTGAAAGCTCTGGAATGTATGGACTCTGGTGTCAAACAACATGAGCAAATCAATAATCAATAACAACAGATACTGTTTATAACACAGTAATAATTCAAGCTGGTTTGACACCATATTAATGAACATGTATTGATTATTGATTAGGACTGAGTTATTGCAGTTAGTCTCTGCAGCCTCCATCTGATCAACACATCAGCAGGTCGACTCATTACGATCAATAACTAATAATCATACAGACTTTATCAATCAATCTGTTATTGATCAACAGGAGCTGCAGAGCAGCTTTCTACTGATCACAGGATCAATAATGTCCTGCAGCGCCCCCATTAGGACAAACTGTCCTCAGCCTGAAGCCTCATTCAGTCACTGTGGAACCTTCACTGAACTCCTCAGAACACGTAGAACCTGCAGAACATCTGTGACAGACATGATGGACAAAGACTGACGTGTCCTCAGGAGGGCGCTGCAGAGGCGAGACACTTCAGGAGGACAATCAGAGTCTCACAGTGAGAACTGGAAACGATCGGCACATTATCAGATCCATACTGGATCAATAATGGATTGATATCATAACATTATTATACTGATTAATTATCAGATCATTACTGGATTGTTATTAGATCTATTATCAGATTGATATCGGATCCTTATCGGGTCATTATCAGATCATTGTCTCTGATGTCCACCATTTTGTCCAGACATGAAACAACGACTGCAACAGAAACTCTGTCAGCTGATCTCGTCTCTCGTCTCATTAACTCTGTCTCCTTTATTTCAGACGTCTGAAGAATCTGATTGGAGGAAAGTTTAAAAGTCCCGTCACCTGATTCATGAATGTCTTCTTGTCTGATGTCCACACAAAGACTTCAGTTCTGTCCACAATCAACAGAAACTGTCTACAGGAAAACTTTAGATTTCACTTAAAGTTATTATGTTGATAAGTGCTTAAGGCTGGGCAATATATCAGAACTATATCATATCATGATATGAGGCCAGATAGATTTTGGATATCAGTATATCATGATGGCAGAAGTGCTGTTTTTTTCTGTTTTTAAACGATATCTTACTCCATTACTGATGGCTGTTTATTAAAAAACGGACTGATCTTTGTGGGTCTGAAAACGGTGGTGGAAACAGAACAGCAGGCTGAAGGAACCTTTTAGTTCCTGGGACTAAAAGTTCTCTAATGTGACTAAATGCAAACTACAGAGTGCGTGTGTGTGTGTGTGTGTGTGTGTGTGTGTGTGTGTGTGTGTGTGTGTGTGTGTGTGTGTGTGTGTGTGTGTGCGCAGAGAACAGCAGCACTGACCTGCAGCAGAACAGAACGTCTAAGAAGGCTCTACCTGTTTCTGTTGCCTGATTGGTTCACGGACAGGCCCATATGTTGGTGTTAGCATGTTAGCATGTTAGCATGTTTCAGATTAAAAGTCAGGTTTGTCAGTGAGTTGATAAAAAGCAGCAGGAGCTCGTTGTGCCTGTAGTCAAGACTGAGGACACAATGACCCACACACACACGCTGAATGAGGCTTCAGAACAGACTGTAACAACAGTCAGGCTGTAACACCTTGATTCAACCGAACACGTCAGCGTTTCTGCGGCGTCCTTCCCACCACTCCACCTGCAGCGTTTCAGAAGCGTTTTGCTGCCTGATGCTGAGTAAAAATGCTACACACTTAAATAATTTCTTTTTATTGTCTGTTTTTTCGATGGGGAGTCTGCACAGGGTCTTTAATTTTGAAAAATGACCTGATTCTTTATGGTCTTCCTGAAGGAGCAGAGTGGAGAGACGCTTCTGGCAGAAACAGGTGCACGTCATCATCATCACCACCACGCCGCCGTGCCCGGTGGAATCAAGCAGTGACGCACAGCCTGCAGGGGGCGCTCTGTGTTTAAATGTTGTCTCAGTCTTCTTCATGTGTCTCCATCTGTCTGTCGATCGCTCTCTGATCGATTAGAGCCGATCAATAGCCGTCCAGTGGACTCTGATCAGAGTGATCATCCTGTTTCACTTCAGCAGCTTTGTTGTTTGTGATGGAGAGGAAGTGGCTTCCTATTGGTCGCTTTGATCAAGTATAAAATCAACATTGAACATGAATCAGTCCACAATGCTAGCAGCTAGCCTCCGCAGGCTAACTCTACAGTTTTTACCCACAATCCCACAGGCCCGGCGTCAGTGTGCAGGTCTGAGCCCGGCCGTCGTACCGATGAAGCTCAGTGAACGCCAGCGGAAGGCGCCGCCTCCCCGCCTGAGGCTGTCAGTGAAGCATCGATCCTCAGCCTCTAATTGGAGGGTTTAGGCGGGCTGCAGCGGGATGCAGCCCACGCCGACCCCGCCCTCGTGGCAAACCATGGGCGCCCTGAAGGTCCAGCGATTGGTGTCTGGGTTGTACATCTCCAACGAGCTCAGGTTGGACTGTCCGTCGTACCCGCCGACAGCGTACAGGCGTCCTGAAGTGGAGACCAGCGACACTCTGCTGCGCCGTGTGTTCATCGCCACCAGGAGGCTCCACTGACCCGACGCTGAGCTGAACACCTCCGCCCCGCTCAGGAAGCCCGAGCCATCGTACCCCCCCGCCACGTACATGTGACTGCCCAGAGCCGCCGCCCCGTGACGACACCGCTTGTTCATCATGGCCGCCGCCGGGTGCCAGCGGTTTGTGTGATGGTTGTAGTACTCCACCTGCAGGACGGGAGGGGAACTACAGGTTTCAAACAAATCATATCCTAACAAAAAATCCTTTCACTCTAATTATAACTTCTTTTTAATGAAAGTTTAAGGATTTACAGATCAGAAATATATGTATATATTTTTTACAAAATAATTTCTAAACTTGCTCTGTGTCAGAAAAATATGGAAGCCCATTTCCACCGCGGAAACTGAAAATATCCCCGTAGTAAGTCATAATTATGAGATGAAAATACAATAATTATTATTTTTTCTACCATAATTATAACTTTTTATTTCATAATTTCGACTTTTTAATTCATAATCATGACCATTTATCTCTCAATTATGACCATTACCATGGGGATATTTTTTCTTTCAGTGGATTTTAACACATTTTAAATTGTCTGAAGTTGTGAATTCTTGTTCCCAGACAAAAATTCACAAATTGAAACAATTTAAAATGTGTTCAAATCCTTCAAAATCTCAAACTAACAATACCTACTGACTAACATATTTTTTTTTAATGAAAATGTTTTAATCAGGCATAAAAAGGGTCAGCTATACCCTAAGGACCCCTGTCTCACTTCCTGGTTTAAAAAAGGCGGGAATACTGATCAAACCCTGGTAAATGTTCTATTTTAGACAAATTCATTCAATAATATATCGATCAGATGTGGACTCTGTCGTCCTTCTAAATCAAAGATAAATAAGAATTATGATTAAAAAAATTTGTATTTTGATTCACATTAAGAGACTCTGAGACACTTTAAAAAATAAAATGGCTGCTCACTACGACGACGCTGTGAAATGAAAAAATACTACATCACTAAATATTGTTAATTTTTTAATAATAAATGTGAGCTGCAGTCAGAAGAAACAAACAGTAAGACATAATATAACACATATAAATATTTAAGTTGTGTTTAATGACCCCGAGGACTCGATCACACTGACCGTGTTGAAGATCTGTAAACCGTCATGGCCGCCAGAGACAAAGATGCGTCCGTCAAACACCGTCACACCAGCAGCACTGCGACTCGCACTCATCTCTGTCACCACCGTCCACCTGCAGACATGAGGACATTACTGATGAGAGACGGACGTAAACTTTAAGAACCGAGTCTCGAAATCACCACAAAACTAACTGATGGAACCAGAGAGGAGGGAGAGAACCGGAGCGCAGCTGGAACGCCATCAGCAGAAGCTAACTGTGTCCCCTGAATGAAGCTAACTGTAGGGCCGTGGTTAAAACTAACTGTGGTCCCAGGATGAAGCTGAGGGCTCCTCAGGTGCGACTCACCTGTCGGTCTCTGGAGAGTAACACTCCACTGAGTTCAGAGATGACTTCCCATCGTAGCCGCCGCACACATAGATGTGTCCATCAATCACAACTGTTCCCATGGCACTGAGGATGACAACACGTGTTACTACTCCTCTAATGTTTCAGGATCAATGTATTGATCAGAGTATTGATCAGTGTATTGATCTGTGTCACCTGCGCTGACTGTTCATGCTCGACACACGTGTCCAGCTGTCTGTCTCCGGGTTGTAAACCTCTACCGTGCTGAGCCGTGATTGGCCGTCATATCCGCCAATAGCATACAGCAGCCCGTTAACGACAGCCACGCCCACTCTGCTGCGAGCCGTCCTCATTGGCTGACAACGCTCCCAGAAGTTCCCAATTGGATCAAACACTTCGACCACATTAAGGGAGTCACCTGAAAGAAAGAAAAAAAATACTATGATCAATCAGAGGACCAATCAAATCACAGCAGTGACATCAAACCACCTGTGATTGGTCAGTTATTTAAAACATCATCAACTGCTGATGTCACCGACCAATCAGCAGCCTCCTCAGCAGCAGATCATCTCATTTCCATCAGGTGCTGCTGTCAACTTCCCTCTACAAATTAAATGTCTGTAGAGTTTTTAAACAAAAAGAGTGCTATCACTGAAAGAAGACTTTCACAATAAAAGTCTTCTTATGATCACTGAGCTTCTATCAGGCTTAGGGGGGATTTTCACAGTAAGAGTCCTATTATGATCACTAAACTTCTGTCCTACTGAGTGGAGGATTTTCACATTAATAGTCATTTTATGATTACTGAACTACTACCATCATACTGAGCAGAGATTTTCAAAGTTTTAAAAGTGTGTTCAGACAGACAGGTGAACAATGTACCTGAGCTGTTGAGCCCTCCCACAGCATAGATGAGTCCTGTGATGGATGTGCAGCACCTCTGTCTGGTCTTGAAAGCAGGCAGGTGAGGACGACGCTCCGGCATCAGGTGGAAATCTTTGGCTTCATCCACCAGATCTCTGACAGGAAACAGGAAACAGAAGAGTCAGAGATATTCACACAACTCACCACTTTTCATTCACCAGACACGTCGAAATCATTTTTAGGTTTTAGATTTACATTTTCAGTCTATGACAAGGCCTGACATGAGCGACATTATACCTGAACGTGTTTTTTTATTTTTTACCTGCATTTATGGCAGCAGCGTATGAGTTCGTCCTGCTGGACTCTGTCTGACAGGAACTGAGGTCGACACAGAGGAAGTCTGATCTTTGACAGCAGCTCTGGCAGCAGAGACTCCCTCCGGTCCCGGTCGTGATGCACCCAGGCCAGCACCGCCTCAAACACCTGCACAGGTACGACACATTCAACACATGCTCAGGTCCGACACATTCAACACCTGCACAGGTACGACACATTCAACACATGCTCAGGTACGACACATTCAACACCTGCACAGGTACGACACATTCAACACATGCTCAGGTACAACACATTCAACACCTGCACAGGTACGACACATTCAACACCTGCACAGGTACGACACATTCAACACCTGCACAGGTACGACACATTCAACACCTGCACAGGTACGACACATTCAACACCTGCACAGGTGCGACACATTCAACACCTGCACAGGTACGACACATTCAACATATGCTCAGGTAGCAGGTGTGTTTTCTGGTGCTGGTTTCAGGTGAGGTGTTTCACCTGTTCCTCTGCTTTGATGTTGAGTTCGTCACAGCCGACCAGCTCCAGCACCTCCTCCGTCCTCAGACCCAGGAACTCCTCGGACACGGAAACCTCCACAAAGTGCTGGTGGAGGAAACTGTTGGCCGAGTCGTACAGAGTCGTGCACATCATGGTCTCTGCAAACTGACGCACTCCAAGACAGTTCTTCGGATGTAACCTGAACGCACCACAGACAGAGAGACGGGTCAGACAGACAGACAGGTGATGTCAGGATGAAGATTGAGTACAGGTGATTATTAGTCTCTGTCTACATCCTCCATAATGTCTAGTTTTAAACTCAGTTTTTATCCATCCAGAGCGTACTGAGCGTGTGCAGTGGCGTGTCACTGACCTCTCCTGCAGGAAGGAGCAGCAGGCGTCTTTTACATTCTGCAGCTGCAGGAAGCTCGAGCCAATCAGAAGAGACTGAACGTTCTGCTGGTCAATAGCAACATGGCCGCTGTACGCAAAGTTTATCAGAGCCTCCAGAGCACTGCAGGGAGAGACAGACTGGTTACACTGGTGTCACACTGGCTAAACTGGTGTCATACTGGTCTGTGAGTACCTGCACTGGTCTTACCTGGGGTCCATGCCCTGCATCAGGATCTCGTCCTGTTTACACTCGACCATGTCGTTGGTGAACATGGCGTGAAAGTACGGGATGGAGGCGGCCAGAACGATCCTGTGGGCGCTGAACTTGTGATCCCCCACCTGCACACAGGAAGACAACAACATACTCATGTCCAGGGGTCTCACCCGCACAGGTGTGGTCTCACCTGGACAGTGTTGTAGGGCTACAACTAGTGATTATTTTCTCGATTAAACGATTAATTAATCCTGTCACAATGTTGTCAGTTGAAAAATGTGTGCAAACATGTGGAGCACAGATCTTCACACCTACGTTTGGACCCAGTTTTGAAATCTTTCCTGTTACATTTTCCCTTGAAAAATGACTCAAACTGATCAATAATCAATGAATCGTAGCAGCTCCACAGTGCTGTCTCACCTGTAGAGTCAGTGTTTCCCCTATAGTGTATTTGGCAGGGCGCCCCGCCCTCCCAACAGGACGCCCACACAGAAATTGAAGTTGTAGATTTTTTTCAGTGTGGCGGGCGGGTCTCCCCTCAGAGAGCGGAGGAGAGACAGTTTCCGACCGTTACGGGAAAAAACAACAACAAACAAACAAAACTTGTAAATGGACGACCAGAGTTTCCCCAACTGTTCGCCCCGCCAAGCAAAAATGTCTGTGTTTTTTAAAGGAACCGTACGTGGCGAGGCGGGAAGCACAGGTAGCTCTGTGGCCAGTGTTAGCCAAAATGAGAGCATCTCTCCCTGCCTGTCAATCTCCTGCCCCTGTTAGTTATGATGTTGACATATCTGGTGCGACGAATTATGGCCCACTGTGATTGGTCCAGACCTCACATGTGATACTAGCCGAAAAAATGTTGTCTTTTTGTCAAATGGAAACTTTTCAGTCTTAAGGGTGTATTAAAATCCTGATTTTAATAATTAAAAATAAAAGTTAATAAAATATATGTTCTCCCAGTCATTTAAGGTGGGCCAGTTGTATAAGTGGGCGGGCTCAGGCCTGTTAGGCCCACCCATAACGCCGTGCCTGATGGATGGATGGATGGATGTATGGAGAGATGCATAAATAAATAAATGAATGTATAAATGAATAAAAACAGTGTTCCACTGCTAAAATAAAAAAAAAAAATGTGAAGAGTGTTTTTGTGTTGTTGCTGATATCCATCCATTTTGTTCAGTTTCATGTTCTTGTTGTACTTTAATGTTGCTGTAACATTATGTTTTATCACTTTACTGCCTGTCTTTAATTTATTCTGTATCATCAATGTGTTTTGGAAACGCTGTACTTTGTTACGGTCATAAATAATAAAGCTTCTTTGAATTTGAATTTGTGTTGTGTGTTCACTGAGCTGCAGCTTTTATTTGATCAGTTGCAGATTCAGCAGATTTAACTCTCAGTTAAGAGGATTAACCAGCAGCTCAGTGAACCAACCACAGATTCACCATTCACATCTCCGTACTGACAGTGAAGGCATCGTGTAACCGATGATGATATTTCTAACAGCTGACTGATATTTTCTGAACCAAACAAACTTTAATACACAACACTGATTATTTATCATTAATCAAACTGTATTTCAAAATCTGATCACAGTGAGTTTTTGACGACTGAAAAAAAAACAGTCAGTAGAACCTCACAGGTACAGTCAGTAGAACCTCATAGATGCAGTCAGTAGAACCTCACAGGTACAGTCAGTAGAACCTCATAGATACAGTCAGTAGAACCTCACAGGTACAGTCAGTAGAACCTCACAGGTACAGTCAGTAGAACCTCAGGTACAGTCAGTAGAACCTCATAGATACAGTCAGTAGAACCTCACAGGTACAGTCAGTAGAACCTCAGGTACAGTCAGTAGAACCTCACAGGTACAGTCAGTAGAACCTCAGGTACAGTCAGTAGAACCTCACAGATACAGTCAGTAGAACCTCACAGGTACAGTCAGTAGAACCTTATAGATACAGTCAGTAGAGCCTCACAGGTACAGTCAGTAGAACCTCAGGTACAGTCAGTAGAACCTCACAGGTACAGTCAGTAGAACCTCACAGGTACAGCCAGTAGAACCTCAGGTACAGTCAGTAGAACCTCACAGGTACAGTCAGTAGAACCTCAGGTACAGTCAGTAGAACCTCACAGGTACAGACAATTTGGTAGGATGTCACCTAAACACACACACGCGTACACCGTCTCCACACGTGACCCTGTCCTGTCTCCGGTCACCATGACAACCCCTTACAGGTCACAGGTTAGCGTTAGCCGCGGTAGCTTCACTGAACAGCCTGTGACGTCACTAACCTGTCTGTTAGCATGTTGTTAGCATTTATACCGTTAGCCCCGCTAGCTTCCTGGCTGTTAGCTGTTAGCAGGCTCACTGGAGCCTCGCGACCGTCGTCGGTTTTACCTTGAGCGTGACGTCGCAGAGTTTCCCCTGACGTCGGATCTCTTCCATGACGACATAGCCTCGTGCCGGGAGGTCGGTCACTGAGAAATGAACTAAATCTTCGAGCTCCTCGCAGAGAACGTCTCCCATCGTCAGCAGGAGCCCTCCGAGCTGCCGTACAGGACCGGAAACTGACACACTTCCGCCCACGGCCTTCACGATAAAACACCCCGTCAAGTAAGAGTTTTTATCACCTGCAGGGAGGGGTCAAAAACACGGTCAACACTTCCGCTTTGGTGTTCAGCCTTCAAAGTAAAAGTTTAATCTTTATAAAACCGCCTGATTGTTTAAAACGACACATCCAGACTTCAAGATGACTGAATCTGCTCCTACCTGGACCAACAACACGTTAATATGTAGACTATATATATGCAAATACAGTACATTCATTCATTACATTAAGAAGAGCATACAGGAGAGATGGACTGGGAAGAATCTGATGTTCTACTTGTTGCTTTTCTCTGAGTTCACACACATAAAACTACGTGCATTTTTATTTTCATTGATTTTAATCTGTTCTTTAGTTTGTTACTGTTTTAATTTATGTCGACAACAACAGGTAAGGTTTATTATTAGTAATATGTCATATATGTCATCTCTGTTGTACTTGATACATCCTTACTATGTTCCTCATTAATCTTTTTACTACAGGATTATCTGTGTGTCCGTTTTCTTTATAATCTATATTTTTCATTCTCAGTTTGATGTTTACGTGTTTTGTGTGTTACAACGTGAACAATGATCAATAAATAAATCTTCACAAAAAATAATTATGATCAAACTGGTCACTGAATAATAATGGTGACATAACAAAAATAACTGGATTGTGAACAGTGTTGAAGTGGTATAAGTATTAGTGTTGTTATCAGTACAAATGTCAGTATTAGTATTGGAATTAGCAGTATTTGTTTTAGTATTTATTAGCATTAGCAGTATTTGTATTAGCAGTGTTTGTATTTGTATTGTCAGTATCTGTAGTATTAGCAGTATTTGTATTAGTAGTAGTGGTGAATACATTAATGTGATTCAGATCGTGTCGACGTTGATTCAGACATTTTATTTTTTCACTCTCATCTGTGGCTGATGTTTGATTAAAACGTCTTCAGGAGAACAGAGGAACTTCTCTACAAACACTCATTCAATTATTTTAATATTTTTATTTTTATCTAAAGTCTTTGCAGCGCTAAAGGGGGTTTTCTGCCCTGAGTCGTGTCTGCAGGTGTTCCCTTCAGGCTCAGTGTAAAGCTGAGCTCAGCTGATCTGAACCCGAGTGACCTTCATAACCTGACTGATGATCAGAAATCTCAAACCTCCATCAGTGTTCAGCCTAAGAGAAAAAAAAATAGCTTAGTGCCACCTGCTGTTTCTTTTATATATGACAGATAATCCATTAAAATGCGTCTAACCACTGATCAACTGGTTCGATCAGATTTAGCTGATAGCGACCAAACAACCAGCTGTGATTGGATTCTAACTCTGATTGGTTCATGAAACTATGACGTCACTTTTTTGACTCTACTTTTTAAAAAACACACCAAAAATTCTGTAAAAGTAGACAAATAAACAAAAAATAAATAAATGTCAAAAACAAAGACACTGTCTCTTTTCTTTACATTTCACCACTTTGCATTTTTTAACTGAATGCTATCATTGTTATTGTTGTTGTTGCATAAGGACTTTTTCTTTTTAAATCATCTGTCTGAAACATTTGATACAAGAAGTGATGAATCTCTCAGATGTTTCTTTAGTTTGAGCTCTTCTGAAACCTTTTCACTGAAAGTTTGTTTTTGTTTTTAATGTTGATCTTTTCTCATGCAATTTTTTATTCATTATTTATTTACACACAGACTAAAGCTAATGATGATATCATTGTGTTAATGTTATTATTTATGAGCTTTTAATAACTTTAGAATATTAAACATGAGAGTTAATTTGGATGATTAAATCTCTGACTGGACTTGTTCGGTGTAAAACTGGGAGAATAAAAAAAAACACACACACTTGTTGTAAAAAAACAAAAAAAAAAAAACAAAAGAAAAAAGTTTTATTCACATATGTGCGTTTGACACCTGAACACACCGTCGACCTGTGAAGCTTCATCCTGGAGAATCCACATGTGAGGTTCAAACGTTCTCACAACGCTCAGAGAACGTCACTACAACATGGAGAACAGAACCATGAGGACCGACTGAAGTCAGTTTTAGTTTCGATGGCGTGATGCGTTCAGGAGCGTCAGTCAGTTCATAAACACAATTAGAGGACAAACACCCAGAAGTTTTCTGCTGTCTAGGAACCAAACAGGAGAACATCTGGACCACCACTGGATTCATGTTTCACCTCCTGCTGAGCATTTTACACACTCAACACTGAGATATAAGAGTGTCCCTGAACACAGCAGCTGTCTGACCGTTAAACTGTTGTTCGTCCTGCTTTCTGAATCACAGTTACAACATGTGACCACAAACTAGATTCAGACTGACGGAAATAAAATGTTTATTTCAACTGATCTGTCGCTAAGCCCCTCCTCCAAACAGAAGCTGTCCAATCACAGAGTAGTTACTGTAACCGTAAGCCGGTGATACTCTGCGTTTCATGAGTTTGGATGGTGGTGTCTTGTTGTGTGAGGACTGGACTAAACTTTCTCTTTATCTGCTTTGACCTGAGCTGCTAACTTTAGCATGTGCAGCTAACTAGCTTACCAGCTGCAGTAGCTGTTAGCTCCAGACAAACTTGCATAACATAGATGGTCTGTTAGCATTAACTTTTTATCGTGTACACAGTAACTTTACATATTTCAGAGCCTTTCTTGTTTTAAAATGTGTCAGATGGAAACATCAAAATGTCAGCTGGGGACGGACTTCTCAGTATTAGCATTAGCTTACATTAGCTAGCTAAACAGAGTCATCATTTCAACAGAATCCAGAAATGAGAAGCTGCTTCTGTTCACTTCTCTGTGGAATCAAACATTAAATCTGCTGCTGTTATCACTAAACTGCACCTGTGCGGACATAGCAACAGTAACTGAGGAAGGCGGGGCTTCGTGAAGACTCAGATGTTATTTCAAATTGTGAATCAGTAACAGAACAGAAGATGATTCCACAGTGAAACACTGAAGAACCTCCTGCTCCTGACTAGCTATGTACAGGTGTCAGCTGCTAATGGCTAATCTGATGTAAATGTGACCTTCAGTTAGCGAACGCTGTGACTGGATGACAAAAATCTGATGTCATACAAAAAACATAGAAAACATGTTGGTTTGTAAAACAATCAGCAGGAGTAAAGAATCCGTGTGATTTGTTGTGGAAACATGATAAACAGCAGATTGGTCCTTTAAATCCTGCACAGAAGAAGAAAAAGAAGAAGAAGACGACAAAGAACGTTTCTCAGGAAACAAACGGCGATAAAAAACTCTGACAGATTAGAAAGAGGCCACTACACTACGCTCTGTGACGCTGCATGTTCTACGCTGACAGGTCGCTGCTGTCAAATCGTTCCTGGTCGTAAACCTCCGCCGCCACTTTGCGTCCTCCGAACCAGCGGTGGTTGAGCGCCTGGATGGCTCGGTTCATCTCGGCCACCTCTGAGAACTCCACAAAGATCTTGACGATGATGTCAGCGTCGTCCTCCTCGCCCTGACGCTCCTGGTAGATGATGACGCGTTTCACCCGGCCGAATTTCCCGCACTCCTCAGTGACCTCGCCCTCCAGGTCGTCATCAATGTCGTCGGGGCCGACCATGTTCCTCAGGACCATGACGGTCGACTGATGGGGAGTCAGAGAGGGCGGGGACAATATGTCAGTCCAGGACACAATCATCACATTTCATATTCAAAGGTTGGGTGAATCATGCTGGAGAAAGACAATCTAATAAACAGACACACCCCTCCCTCCAGTGCTCCTTCAGAGGCTCCGCCCCTCAAATTTGTAAACATGCATTGCCAAGGAAATAATAGTAACAACTGTTACCGGTAGCCTCTGTGAGAGAAAGCTATATTTTATCACTAAGAAAATAGAAATGTGGAGCAGACTGGGGTGGAGCTGAGGTACAGAGCGTCCAGACAGCTGCTGAGAACCAGGGAGCTTTGGGGGTGAGAACCGGGAACAGACCTGATCCCGACTCCTTTACAGGCAGGAGGGGAGCTCAGAGTTTATTTTTCAAAGTTTTGGGATTAAAAAGTGGATTTGTCTTCACTCCTGCTTCTCAGACTGTCTGCAGCAGCGACCCACGGAGAAGTCGACCTCACTCAGCTGTTTTCAGTGAGCTCATCAGTCTCTGGTACTTCTGTATCTTTGCTGATGTTTCTGGACTGGACTAAAATGAATACAACACACACACACACACACACACACACACTCACTCACACACACACACACACACACACACTCACTCACTCACACACACACACACACACACACACACACACACACACACACTCACTCACTCACTCACTCACTCACTCACTCACTCACTCACACACACACACACACACACACACACACACACACACACACACACACACACACACACACACACTCCTGGCCCTGACTATCCCAGTCTTGTTCCAGCAAGGACCCCTCCTCCTGGTTCTGGACTCCAGGCTCAGACTCGTACCTCCTGCTTGCGGAGCAGTTTCCTCATCACCATGTGTCGGGCGCTGCTGCCGCTGATGCTCACGTGTTCCTGCTCGCTGAGCGGCTCCATGGCTCCATCCTGCTGTACCTCCTGCTGACGCTCCTCCTCCTCCTCTCTCCTTTTCCCCTCAGAGCCAAACACAGCCGCCGATGCCAGGGGCGTGGCCAGTACCGGGTTCACCAGACCCACCTGAGGCAGGCCAGGCCGAGCCGGGGTAACACCTGAAACAGACGGAGCAGGAAGGACAGGACAGTCAGACGGGCGGCGGCGGGCCGGCCGCACGAAGCCAAATCCTCGTCCAGGATGGCAGCTTCTCCACCGGACTGGGACGGCCCTCGGCCTCTTCAACCAACCAGAGCTTACGCTGGGTGCACTGATTTAACACGCCTATACCGCCCTGCTCAGGGGACAAGTGGAGTTAAAACTTCTGCCTTCAAACTCCACCCGCCTGCGGTACGTCACCTGCCAACAAGAAGCGGTAAACAAGTGCACCCACAGACTGTCCTGACTGTGTGACTCCGCCCCCTAACGTTCTTCCTCTAGTGACCATGTCCAAGTTCAAGCAAATACTTACGATTGGTGCAGGACACAGGAAACTGTCACAAGTTTTAGACTAAGAAGATCAGAGGAGGATGAACAAACCCCGCCCCCTGACTCCGCCCTCCCCCCCACTGTTATGAATGTGTGCATGTGTGTTTGTACCACATGACTCAAACTCCACAAATCACACAGGATCTGAGACTCACTGGCCAATAGGAATGAGGGGCTATGTTTAAAGGGAGGGGCTAGAAACAGTCCTCTTCACTGGGTCGGTCAATGTGCGGCAAAGGGGAGGGGCTAAGAGGTCACTGTTGGTGCAAACATTGGGGGATTGAGAGAGGGGGGAGGAGGAGGGGAGAAAAAACAGAGAGAGAAAAAAAGACAATAAAAGAGAAAATCTGTTAGTGGAGACGCTTCAGTCTGGAGTCTGTTCATAAAACCAGAACAACAGGAGGCGCCCTCTGCTGGACACACACACACCTCAACACTGTTCTCTGAACACCAGCCGCGCTTCCACCGCAGGAACAGGTTCTACTGCAGGAACCGGGGTCTAAAGAAAGTTCTGGAGACATTATTTTATACCCCAAAAAGTTCCTGCTCCCTGGGGGGTAGAACCTTCCAAAAGGACAGGAACTTTCATTGTGCTTCAGTGCATCAACATGAAAGTCTAGTGGGTTAATTTAAATATGTGTTCTGATACAGTTACTAATTACCTGTCAAAAAATGTAATCAGTAATCCAATATTAAAGTAACGCAACTTGATTACTTTCTGTTACTTTTTGATTATTTAAATATAAAACATGGTGAAACTGTTCAGGCTTTTTAGGGCTACAACTAACGATTATCTTCATCATTGATTAATCAGTCAATTGTTCTCTCAATTGATCAATTAGTTGTTTGGTCCATAAAATGTCAGAAAATGTCGAAAAATTTCCAAGATGACGTCTTTAAATGTCTTGTTTTGTTCACAACTCAAAGATCATCAGTTTACTGTCAGAGAGAAACCAGAAAATATTCACATTTAAGAAACTGAAATCAGAGAATTTGAAAAAATAAACTCTGAGTGTTTTATGTTTGTTGTTCAGTTTATTAGTTTGTCCATCTGTTCCTTCAATTTATTGATTGATTTAAGGAACAAAAAATTGATAATAAATTGGCAGCTATGTCGTTCTGTCTGTGTCTGTGTACATGTAATCCATTATTCCTCAAGCCTGAGGCTTGAAGTAAAAACGGCCATCAGCTGACTGATTTTTCATTTTCATGTGTCTTCAGACCACGGTGGAACTCGGACAACAACAGTTCCTCGAAAAGTCGTTCCTTGGAATAAAAGTTCCAGGTGATTCAGGTGGAAACGCGGCTCTAACACAAACCCACAGTCCTGAAAGATTTCACTCTCATCTTGTTCCAACAAGTTTATTTCTTTCAGTTTTTTATTTGTTCTCACAAAGTTTCATCCTGTTCGCAGGAGTTATTGTCTCGTAATCTTTCAGGACTTCAGGAGTTTTTTGCACAAAACAAGACGAGCAGAAAACAAAGATCAAACAAAGAAAAACAAACATCAGGAAGCAGATTTCAGCGACACCAGTGAAAACATAAGACATTCACAGAAAAACACAAAAATGTGTGATGAAGTTTAGAATTTCTTTTTTAGAAACTGAATATATAATAGTTGATCAGATTCAGACTATGACTGGCTGCACACTGACGCTTCAAGGCAGGAGATCTATAACGTGATTGGACGGCAGGATATCTCATCAGTGTGTGGGTGGGGCTTACATGTGTGTGGGCGGGGCTGTAGGTGTTCCTACCTGTGATGACACCTGGAGCCTGAGCAGCCATGACAGCCTGAGGAAGTCCTCCGAGCTGCTGAGAGAGGAGCGCTGGTCCTGCCAGAGCTCCGAGCACCGACGTTCCCACCGCCTCCTGAACGCACCACAGAACACAATATATTTAATCCTGTCGAAAGTACATCGAGTACTGCAAATACATACATGTGTGTATATATATATGTGTGTGTGTGTCCATATATACATATATATGAGTGTGTGTATATGTATGTACATACTAGAGCAAAAAATAAATGAAATATTCAATGTCCAAAATATACTGTAGAAAATCAAATACTATAAAAATAAATATACTACTGCAAAGTATATATGAAGTACTTTGACAAATATAAACACTACTACAGAAAATATATTAAAGACTGCAGAAAATGCATACAACTACTTTCCAATTATGAGACTGTAAAAAATATATACACCATATACATACACTACTGCCCAAAATAAGAGATAGTGAAAAATAAACACACCACAACAGAAAATACATCAAATACTAAGGAAAATATATATACTACTGCAAAAAAATATATAAAATACTATATGAAAATATAAACACTACTACACAAAATATGTTAAAAACTGTGAAAATACATACACTACTTCCCAAAATATATATGATACTGTTGGAAATATATCAAATACTGTAAAAAATATTTACACTACTCTCCAAAGTATGAGATACAGTGGAAAATATACACACCACAACAGAAAATATATCAAATACTATGAACAATATACATATACTACTGCAAAAAATACATAAAATACTTGTAAACAAAATATATAAATAAATATATATGACACACATATGAGACACAGAAAAAATGTCAAATATTGTCAGAAACATAAAGATCACCGTTAAACCTTCTTCATGGAAAAGTATCCAGTACTGTAGTATTGTGTGTAGAACTACAGTGAATACTGCAGTACTTTGCACCATCATATGTTGTACTGTGGTACTTTAGAGTTTTATTTATGACGCATAGTGTGGTTGGTGGGCGGAGCTTCAGGACTTACCTGTGCAGTGATCTTGGCGGTGGCGGCGGCAGCTGCCACGGCGGCGGCGGCAGGGAGACCTCCGGGAGCGGTCGGCGTGAGCAGGGGCACGGGCGGAGTCACGGCCTTCCCCACCCGCAGGTACTGACCCCCGAGGTCAAACAGGTTCATGGAGGCCACGGCGTCCTGAGAGGACTGAGCCTTCTCATACTCTGAAGACAAAAACCAGATCAGATGATTTCATTCATCAAGAACAGAAAAACACCACATTTATTTATTATTTTTATTTTATATTTATATTTCATTATTTTTTTCTATTGATGTATACAGTTTAATGTAAAATGCACATATATATATGTCATTTTTTAATATTTGATTTTATTTCTTAAAGTTTTATCTCTACATAATATTTCTTAATCTTAACTCTATATTCTATAATTCTACATGCTTATATATGTATATATGTATATATACTTATATTCTTGTCTTTCTTGAATGGGTGCAACTGTAACACTAACAATATCCCTCCTGGGATCAATAAAGTATTTTTGATTTTCATTTACCAAAAAAAAGAAAAATGTGTTCAAATACTGTCCAACATATGAGATACTGTAGAAAATGTGTCAAATACTGTGGGAAATACGTAAACTACTAAAAAAACTCAAACTACAGGACTTCCTCCATCTGATCATCACGTCACCATCTGACTGAAACTTTTTATTTTGTTCTCACAGAGTTCCATCTTGTTTGTACAGAACAGCTGACTCTTCAAGGTCAGGAATCGACTGTCAAACTCAACTGGCTGTATTTGATTGGAGGAGCACATTATGATGTCACTTCCTAGTTATAAACATCTCACCGATGAAGCCGTATCCTTTGTGTCTCCCCGTCGTCGGCTCGCGGGCCAACATGCAGGATTTGATCTTTCCGAAGGCCTCAAAGACGCTCTTGATGTCGTCGTCGGAGAGGTCGGGGTGAACAGACGCCACATAGATCCTGTTAAACGCACGCGCTTCCTCCGCCAGCTGGTCAATGATTGGCTGAGCCTGACCGATGTTACTGGGCCTCCCAACCTGCAAGACAAGCAGCAGTCAAAATATAAACAGAGTGCGTGCTGGTCCACACCGGTTAAACTGGTTTAAACTGGACTCACCTTGATGTTTCGTCCTCCGAGGACCACAGAGTTCATCTGTTCCAGAGCCAGCTGAGCAGCTTCTGGCATCTCATATTCTACGAAGGCGAAACCCTGCAGAAACACAAGAGCGAGAACGTGACTTTACAGGTCAGTTCATCGTCTGTGGTCGTTTCTCACCTTTATAACAAACCAAATTTGATTAATCGCTTCAGAATCAAAGGAGTCACAGTTGATGTTGTAGTGACGTCTGCAGCTCTCGTGTTTATTAGCCGACCTCGATGCTCCTGTACGGTGAGAATTTATTCATGTTCAAATGATACCAGAGAGAAAAAATATTATTAGGAGACATGAACTGAAAGCTGCCATCCGGTGAACACGACACGTGCATGAGAACGAGAACCAGTTCGTCTGAGAACCAGCTGGGAAATAATCTGCAATTTGTCACCAAACTGTGTGTATTTAAAGTCACCAGGACGTTTGTACCAGACGTAGAGAAACTCCCTCATCCTGGGGACGGACAGAAGGACAGACAGAAGACGGCAACTCAAAAACATAAGTTAGTCAAGTCAAGTTTATTTATAAAGCACATCAAAAACAACCGAGGCTCACCAACGTGCTGGACAATGAAATAAGGAATATAAGAAATACAAATGGTAAAAACAACAAGAGCAGCAGAAATGACAGAAATGTCACCCAGACACAAGAACAGATAAAATATGAAAACACAAACACACAGAAAATAATAATAATGATAATAATAATAATAATAATAATAACAATAAAATAAAAATGCATGAATAAAAGTAAGAGAACAACTCTAAGGACACTCAAAAGCCTGAGAGAACATGTGAGTCTTAAGTTTTTGCTTTGAAAATATCAACACTTTATTAAAAAGGGGTAGGCTGTTCCAGAGTTTAGGGGCAGCTACAGCAAAAGCCCGATCGCCTTTCCCCTTCAGTCTAGAACGCGGGACAGCTAGAAGCAGCTGGTCCGAGGATCTGAACGATCTGGGGTTCTAAAGGGGGC
Organism: Lutjanus erythropterus; assembly: GCF_056507025.1. Lineage (NCBI taxonomy): Eukaryota > Metazoa > Chordata > Actinopteri > Lutjaniformes > Lutjanidae > Lutjanus > Lutjanus erythropterus. The sequence continues at coordinate 683,440 of NC_139328.1, forward strand.
AGAGGAGCTCGGACAAGTAAAGGGGTGCCAGACCGTGCAGAGCTCTAAACACAAGGAGGAGAACCTTAAAATCTATTCTGTATTTTACTGGAAGGCAGTGCAGGGACGCTAGAACCGGTGTAATACTGTCATGTTTCCTGGTACCAGTCAGCAATCTGGTAAAAAAAAGTACCAGACTGTCCACAATGAACGTGTCGAGTCGAGTCGAACAGTGCAGTGTAAACGCGTGTGTGTGTGTGTGTGTGTGTGTGTGTGTGTGTGTGTGTGTGTGTGTGTGTGTTGAGGTCTGACCTTGTGTTTCATGGTGACTGAGTCCCAGGACATGTCGATGCTTTTGATTGGTCCGAACGGAGCAAAGGCCTGTCGGATGGTGTCCTCTCCCAGCTCATAGTAGATGGAGCCGACGTAAACTCGACACATGATGGCCAGAGCTCTCTGACGCTGAGCTGCTACCTGCACACACACACACACACACACACACACACACACACACACACACACACACACACACAAACACACACACACACACACACACACACACACACACACACAGAGTCTCACTTGTCTGCTGGATGATTCTTAGCAAAGTGTTAACAAAGAGAAGTGAGTTCACTTACTGACTGAAGAGGAGACAGAGCATCACCCAGACCCATCGACAGGGACGCCATCTGACAGACAGACAGACAGACAGACACACAGACAGACAGACAGACAGGCAGACAGACAGGCAGGCAGACAGACATTGAGACATGTTGCTTTAGGTGGTCAAATAAAAAGCTGATATTTTCTTTGACATTTTGATTCTTTCACCAAAACATTACGTGACTGCACAGCTGGATAACTCCTCCCCCCATGATATATTTCTTTTTGTCTTTTTTTACGGGGGACAAGGGGTCTTGGGAGGGAGGGGCTACAGATGAGTTGAAGCTGCAGTGTAACTCTGTGTTTCTGTCATAAATCTGTAATAAACATGTTTATTCACACGTTGAAAGTTCAGAGTGAATCAGGACTCAGAACTTTATGATTGAACTACATGACGATCATTACCCATGATGCTCTTTCTCCATGTATCAGAAGTTGGTGCAGCAGTCGTTGGGATGATGTCATTTATTTCACAGATGTGGTGCAAAATTTAGCCACTTTTGATCACTAGAGAATTTATAAAAATGGTGAAAACTCTTCCACATGGAGACACCGAGAGCTGCAGGAACACCAGAGAAAAAAATCATGCTGCGATTTAGGATCAAAAACTTTTATCTCTTTAAAAATCTGTCAAACAAGTTTTTCACTTTGCAGAATTTAGTGTCACTTTGGAGCAATTTTTAATCTCCTTCCTGACACATTATGGAGCCAATTAAGAGTCATTCATATTTCAAGCGTCCCTGTGGAGACAAAGCAGCAGGTACTCTACCTGTGGACAAGTGTGTGTGTGTGTGTGTGTCTGTGTGTGTGTGTGTTACCTGCAGACTGGTGAGCTGCTGCTGCTGAGCCAGGGTCTGTTTGACCAGAACACTCTTGATGCTCTGCTCCATGGCGTACTTCTTTGCCTACAAACAGCCAATCACAGCTCACGTTACACAAACAGCTGATACGCAGATGTACACTGTACACTGTGTGTGTGTGTGTGCGTGTGTGTGTGTGTGTGTGTGTGTGGGACCTTCTGCAGCGCCTCCTGCTGGTTGGGGGTGAGCGGCGGCAGGCCCAGCTTGGTGGTGGTGCTCTGTCCGTTCTCCATGATGAGAGCCGGCCCTCCCTGTGAACAAAACAAACACACCATCACCTCCCTGAGGCTGCTCATCCATCCGTCATCCATCCATCCATCATCCATCCATCCGTCATCCATTCATACATCCATCTAGAAATACTGCATGTTTGTAAGCAAACAATGATATTATATATTTATTCATTTATTCATTGAGCAAGAAAGTATCAAACTTCCTAATAATACAGATAATTTAATAATCTGATATTTAACACAACAAAATATTAAATATTTCCTTCATGTTTTTAACTCTTGACTTTTTGAGTTTGAAGGAGTCTTCACGTTCAAAAATTATATTTAATAAAAATGTGATCACTAGCAGGTTTGTCTGTTTTGTCACAATTCTGAAAGAATGAGTGATTATCATTATTATTATTATTATTATTATTGTTGTTGTTGTTGTTGTTGTTGTCTTTCTTTGCTGTTGTTGTTGTTGTTGTTGTTGTTGTTGTTTTTAAATGATTAATATTGTATTAAAATAGTTTTTAAGGAAGAGGATCTTCTCTCTGAACCTCCATCAGTTTGTTGTTTGTTAGTTGGACGGAGGTCTCTGATTGGCTCTCAGTCATATTTACATATTTAACGTCAAACACACTTTTCTGAACCCGCAGCCACTGATCGATCAGAGACTGATCAGTCAGGCACCGACTGAACTTCAGTTAGCTTAGCTTAGTTTCAGCTAACAGAGCAGCAGAACTCCTCTGTTGTTAGCTTAGCCCATCTTAGTTTAGCTTAGCTGCTGTGACTCTGCAGCAGGTTCGATCTGATCAGTCTCATCGATCTGATCAGTGTCATCGATCTGATCAGTCAAGTCGATCTCTGTGTGACTGAGATTTGATGACAGTGACACTTCACGTCACTGATGTTAGCATTAGCACTTTTAGCATCAGTCCCTCTGAGCAAATAAACAGAGTTAATAATGTTGATCGATAATAGCATCGATTAGCGTCTCTCACCACAGAGACGGTCACCGCCATACAGCTCCTCTGATCGGCTCTCTATGATCCCGTATCTCTGTATCTGGATCAATAACTGCCTGATGATCTGATGTTGGACCAAACCTCCCCAAAACACCAGCAACACTTCCGTCTGCGTCACATCCTCTGGCAGCTGGACTTTCAAAATAAGAGAGGTGACGCTGTACGACAGATAACCAGTTCTTCCGATTTCTGTGAAAGAACAACACGGAAAAATGAAAGATATGAAACATGGGGCGGCTGATTAGCTGAGCTGGTGGAGCGTCCGCTCCACGTCCTGTGGCTGCGGCCGCTGGTTCGATTCCCACCTGCGGTCCTTTGCTGCGTGTGATCCCCCCTTTCCTGTCTGCTGGTCAATGTAATAAAGGCAAGAAAAGCCCCAAAAAGATATGAAATATATCAATAAAAGTGCCTCAGAGAACCATTTTAGATTCTCTACGTCATGCGTTTAAAAAATTAATTAATTTAATATTTTAATATTTTATTTGGACAGTTTTAAATTGACTGGTTACTATGGCAACAGATGAATCTGTGAATTTTACTGATCTCTGAAATCAACCATAAACAGGTGTCTGGGTGCTTCTGTGTGTGTGTGTGTGTGTGTGTGTGTGTGTGTGTGTGTTCATGCTGCACTAATAAATGTGTATTTATGAATAAATATGTTCTTGTAAATATTAAACCAGTTTGATTTTTGTTTTGTGTCTCTGGTGACGTCAGGTTCTGGTTTAAAGGACACTTCTCATGTTTTCTTCTGTTTAATTTAAACATTTATCCTCCCTGTTTTAACTTCAGACATTTCTTCTTCTTCTCCTGTTCTTTTGTCCATCTGTTGAGGACTAACAGTGGAACACAGAACGGTGACATCATTTTATTTTTTAATTTCTTACAGTTACTGCGTTCACTCTGCTGTGAAAACTGTTCACAGCTTCTGTTTACATAAAGTTTTCACTGAAGAAAACTGGTTTGTGGTTCCGTGAATGATCTCCTGATTTAGCTGCTTTCATAATAAAAGGTTTTAGAGAACGAAGTATCAGGGGACTTTTGTTGTGAAGTTTATAGGAAGAGAGATTAGATAAATTATTGATTTATTGATTTACTGAGTTTTTCTGACTTTATTAAACATTTGATTTATGAACAGACACACATTTACACGTTATTATTACACATCATGTTTTGTGTCTACAGTGACAGCAGACACTCAGCTGCACAGTTTACAGCATGCTAGCAATAACTGATCAATACCTAATCAATGCCTGATCAGCACAGACCTGCTAATATTAGCTTTCATATTAGCATTCCTCTGCAGCAGCTCTGTGGCGTCTGTTAGCTTGAAGCTAACGCTTCAGTTCTCTCTCAAACTGCACCACAGTTACCATGGTGACAGAGATGATGATGACGAAGACAGAGCGTTCTCTCCAAACATGTTCCACACGTTCCAGAATGTTCATTCCATTCAGTTCTGATCAATAACTGTAGATAAATACGTGATGATGTTTAAACTCCTCATCTGCAGCATTGGTTCTACTGAGAGATCCAGGTTCTAAGGAGAACACCCGATAACTTCAGGGTTCAGAGTCATGAATCAGCTGTAACGTTCCGTCATTGTTCTGTCCATCGAGATGAGGAACCAGCTGCTGCAGAGTCGTGATCAAGAACCTTCTACAGGTCAGAGATGAAGTACAAGTTTCTCATTTGATGCACAACCTGCAGCGGGGTAAGGCTTTCAGAACAGAGAACGTCTTTAGGTTTCTCAGCAGAGAACAGTTCTTTGTGGAGGAATATTCCAGAACTCAATAAAAGGGTTCTTTGATGCAGAATTAAAAAGACCTGCAACTGAAGCTTTGGAGTGAAGGTTATCAGTGGCGTTTATAAGGGTTCTTTTTGTCAGTGTTGGTTCTAGATTACGAGAAAAGATTTGTTACAGATTAAGAACATGTAGAAGCATGTGTGTGTTCTGTGAATGATCCAGAACCTTGTTCTGGAGCAGAAGGTCTAAAGAATTCTCGATGACAGGGTTCTATGGGACTGAGCAGGTTCTAGTTTATGATGAAAAGATTTGTTCTGACAGAATTTGATGCTGGAACACTTCAGAGTAAAGACCTAAAGGTAGAGAACATTCTAGATATGTGTGTGTGATGTATTGGAGCAGGAAATCCAGAACCCACCAAAGAGAACAGCTCTAGAACTGTTCCTTATACAGAAATGTTCTGGAACTCAGTAAAACAGTTCCACAGTGGGGAGATTGAATGTTCCACAAACTGAGCCATTCCTCATACAGAACAGCATGTATATATTTGAGTGTTTTAGAACCCCATTTTGGAGTGAGCATTAGTGAGGGTTCTACAGCAGATGTTACAGTTTTAGAACATTTCTGTGCATATAAACGCTGGTTCCATAAGTTTCTAGAACTACAATGAAGGTTTGGAGGAACATCTGCAGACTGTTTGAGAATCTGAGAGAATTCTAGACCTTGTACATGGAGAACTCTAGATATTCAGGGTTCTGAACACCTGTGAGGGTTGGGTTGGCATGTAGAACAGAATATTTAAGAACTTTAGGGGGTGAAGGTTTGGTGTTTGGTACACAGAAAAGGTTCTAAATGCAGTTGCAGAACTCTGAATATTTCTTCTGGGAGCCAGTGAGAAGGTTCTAGACGTGGTGAACGACTGTGATCGCAGAATTCCAGACAGACAATACTTCAGATATATGTGAGATTGATGGGTCAGTGTTTAGGTCTTCCTTGAGAACGTTCTAGAAGGGCATTCCTCCAGAGATCTGGCGGGCCACCTGCTCGTCTGGGCTCTCGTCGTTGTTCTTCCTCTCTTGGTTCCAGTCCTTCAGACCCTCAGGCAGCGTTGTGTCCTCATCCTCGCCGCCGGTTCCCTCTACGAACTCCTCATACGTTGACTTCTCTGCAAACGGACGTTTGCCCAGAAGTTCTACCATGTCGCTCTTATCCAGAACCTCTTTCTCCAGCAGCCGCAGAGCCACCTGCAGAACGGCACCAAGAACACAAAGTACAGGGTCAGAACACCACAAGAAGCCCGTGTGACCAAGAACAACAAGGTTATACAAAGCAGAGCAGGTTCTAGTCCATAAGGAAAAGAGCTGTTGAAGTGGTTCAGAGTTCTGCACGTTCCATGCCATTCACTCCAACTGGTGTTCTACAATTTATAACAGCAAATGTTCCGCTACTAAACTAGAACCAGTTCTGACTTACTGAACATGAAAATGTTGAACATTTCTGTAACTTTAGAAGTTCTAAGACACTCACTTTGAGTTCAAACATTGTACGATTCTCAGCACAGAAACGTTCTAGGACTCAATGTCAGGGTTCTATGAGTCAGGGTTCTGGTTTACAAGGGAAGGATTTGTTGTTATAGACATCCACTGAAGAACACCAGTTGAAGAACCATCTATGAGCATGTGCTTGTTTGTGTGCCATGTGAATGACTTAGACCCCCATCTTGTAGAACTGGAACCCCGCTGGTAGAGTTCTTGACTCATGCATGTTCTAAACTGAACCTGAAAAAGAGAGCCCCTCTCGATCTGTTAGAACTCCCACCATGATGGTAGAACACCAGATTGAGAACATGCTAGAAATGCGTGTTCTGCGAATGACATGGAACTTTGGGTTGGAACAACAGTTTTAACAAATGAAGATGCTCAGTGTTCTCTGCACAGAAATGTTCTAGGACTCGGTGTCCAGGTTCTACCACTCAGAGTTGGTTAAAGTTTATGAAGGAAAGACTTGTTGTTTTAGAACATTCTCTGATGTTCTGGCTTTCTGTGTTCTGTGAATGACCTATGACCCTGCTTTCA
>NC_139328.1:695000-752500 GCF_056507025.1 Lutjanus erythropterus
TCACAACTTTTTCATAGACCTACAACAATGATAAATGAAAATTAAAATGTAAAAGAAATAACTGATATTGATTTCCACAGAATTTTTTGCCAAAGTCACAGGGAGCCACTGGAGAGGAGCTGAGGAGCCACAGGTCGCAGAGCTCGGCCTTAAACCCTGGACATGTGGTCTTTAAAGGGCTTTTGAGGGGTTTCATTTTGTCAGATTGTTTTGTCAAAACAAGACATTTGAGGACGTCATCTTGGACTTTGATCAATAACTTCTAACATTTTATGGACCAAACAACTGATTGATTAGTGGAAAAATGTGTTATTATTATTTTTTTTCAATTGACAAGATTGTGACACGATGGCAGCAGCTACATCTAAGTATCATAAGGGAACGCTGTGAGTCTCTGAACTTTCCTCAAACACATTTTCCATGAAAGCCTCGCAGGAGATGAATGGATTCTGACACGCTACAGGGCTTTTAATTTGAAATTTGAGTTTGATTTAACAGCAGTAACAAACATTTAACAGGATGAACAGGATCAGAAAACAAGAAGGCTTCACAATAAATTTGACCAAATACACAATAAGAAATAGAAATAATGGCCTGTCTCTAATAGAAGCCTGCTTCTAATAAAGGCCCGGTTCTCTCTGCAGCTCAGATTATAGCGCCATCTGGCCTTGATGCAGAGTCATAACACTGTACAACAGTCAACATCATGAAATAAACTTTCCAGACACGACTTCTAAAAAAATCAAGTGTTTCAACAAAGACGCCCCCCCCCCCCGATACCCGTCACCCACCGTCCATCTCCACCAGCAGCTGGTTCAGCGTGTTCTCCTGCTCACTCTGTCCTCCAAAGTTTCCTCGTCCTCGTTTCCGTCCCACAGCGTCGATCTCGTCGATGAAGAGGATGCAGGGAGCATTCTTCCTCGCCATGACAAACAGATCTCTGACCTGCACAGGAATGATTCTCAGGTAAGAGACGCTCTTTGTCGGGCCACAGACCAAAATTTAACACAGTTTCACCCTGAGATGGTCAAATGTTAAATCAAATTTTAAGTTAGAACTTCCTGTGTGTGTTCCTCACCCTGGCAGGGCCGACACCCACAAACATCTCCAAGAACTCTGAGCCATTAACAGTGATGAACGGTACGTTGGCCTCACCGGCCGTCGCTTTGGCCAGAAGAGTCTTTCCTGTTCCTGGAGGACCCGTCAAGATGGCTCCCTACACACAACATAATAAACAATCAACAACACAAAATACACATGTTGATACACACTGAGGATCTGTTAACATGGCTCACTAGGAACAAAGAATTGTTAACTGCTGGACCCCAACCTCATCTTAAAGTCCAGTCTCCCCCCCAGGGATTTCAGGGCCCTTTCCCGTACCATGACCGTTACCTCACCTCTGGGATCTTGCCCCCTCCCTCACCTTGGGGATCTTGGCGCCCAGGTCCTGGTACTGTTTGGGGTTCTTCAGGAAGTTGACGAACTCCATGATCTCCAACTTGGCTTCCTCGCAGCCTGCCACGTCTTTGAATTTCACATCGATCTCGTCTTTCAGAATCTTTGCCGTTGTCTCACTGACGCTAAACAGCCCGCCCATCCCCCGGCCAGGACGCCCTGCCCCTGCCGGACCTCGCCGCAGCATAAACAGCAGGAAGCCAATGATGAGCACAGTGGGGAGCATGCTCAGCAGGAACGTGCTGGAGAGTAGAGACAAACATTAGATCACAAACCTATAATCAATGTAATCCAGTGCTATGGGACGTATATCACAGATGTTGTTTGTCACCCGTCGCTCTCGGTGGAGTAAACCACCGGCAGTCTGTTCTCCCCCTCGATGCCGAGCTCGTACTGAGCCGTCTCCAGGTTCCTCTCAAACGTGTCCACACTGCCGATGTTGAACCACACATACTGCTGCAAGACACAAATAACAGACTGAATCTCCTGCTTCAGTGAAGCTAAAACACATTTTACACCGGACAAAAAGTTCCACTAACAACCGCTAACATCTGGCTTTTTTTTCAACAGGATAAGCATTCAATCAGCATTCACTCACGGGTCACATGACTGTATGGCAGATTCAGGTATTTATCATCTCCAGTTCTGATGGGCAGTGATGTAAACACAACACCCTGAGGCTAATTTCACCTCTTTTCTGCAGAGGCAACGAGGGCGTTTTTCCTGTTTTGCTCCGTTTTCACAGACATGCGGCGCTTAACTCGGTTTGACTCAGTTTGTCTCGGTGCTGCAGCTCAGTCTGCAGTGGCTACTTTGAAAAACCTCTTCCTCTCTGCTCTCCTGCACACAAACCAGTTCAGTCTCCACTTCCCAGCAACACATCAGGAAAAACAGAAAGGCAAAAAAAAAAAGACATTTTCATCCAGCCAGTCGATGAAACTGAGGAAAATGAGCTACTTCCTTGAACTTGGTTTGTCTTAAGTTTGTCAGGTGGTGGTGACTCACATCTTGCACGGTCCATAGGAACCTTTTGGAAAAGGGCAGGTGCTTTCGACAAAACCCCTGGCAGGTGATTAGATGAACCATCAGTCACGTCTTACATGGGCTAAAAAAAACCGAAGTCGGCCAGAAGGAGAGTAAAAACATCTTTTCTGTTCAGTGTCATTCTTTGTTCTTCTTTCAATGAAGGAATTCTCTCCGGTTCTGATAAAACTGATACCATCACAGTATCTATGCTGACCTCTTCAGGAGCTGCCAGCGTTTGTTCCAGACGAGTCATTTCCATGGACACTTCTCGCTGTCGGTGTAAACGCCTATAGCTGCCAGTAGCTCCTCCAAGGAGGCTGACTGGCTCGCAGTGCCTCTGGTGCGCACACAAACGGAAGACTTAGAGCCTGGCGAGATGGATTCTTGTGTGATCTCATGAATCCAGCCGCCTCACACTGAAATGCTGGAGTAAATACCTCCCAGCTGAATCTGACTGTCGAGTGATGAGCTGGTGACTGCGTCTGTCTGACCAGAGCGACCTGACAGGCCTAATAAAGATTGTTTATTCTGGGGGAGCACGAGCGTAACTGTAAATCAGATCTTTGATTATTCATGGTAAAACAGTTACTGGACAGATCTGAACTCTGTGAATCTTTGAACTGTTGATGGAAAGGACAAACCAGAGATCCTGGGAGACAGAATGATGCATTCATAGTTTTATCAGTATAATATAGTTTTGATCAATAACACCAAGTAAGTAAAAGAAACAAAGACATTCCAAAATATTGAGTAATTTATTAACTTTAGCAGACTTTGACATAACAGAAGCAGTAAATTAAACACATAAAAACTTTGACAGTGAAGTTAAAAAGTGATTTTAGCTTCTGAAACTCACCCCGTCCACCGGTGTCTTCCCAGGAGAGAAAACTACTTTGACATAACGCTTGTTGACCACCTCTAACCGGTCCACCTGAAGGATAAAACACTGCACTGTAAAACTACTGAACGCCTTCAGCACAAACACTCAAAATGAGCCCAATATATACACAACATAAAATCAATAAATAAACAATCCTAAACTTTTTCTGTGCATGTCCCCGCTTTCAGAGGCTGAAAAAAGTTGGCACCCCAACCCCACAACTTTTATCAATCATTAACAACATTTGGGGGTGGAACTGCTAAAAAAGGATTTAAGGGTTTAGCAGGACAGAATCAGAAAACTCTTGTTTCTTTATTTCCCCTAAATAAATCATAATCATTCAACTTTGTTTCACTCTGTGTTTGTCCCCTGACCCTCCGTGCCCCTCAGTTTGGGAACCACTGGGTTAAAGAGTGTGAGTCAGACTGGAGTCAAAGAAGTCAGATTAATAAAATTAATAATGTTCCATTTTCACAAAATTAATAAATTCAGATTAACACAGCAGAATAACTCGCATGAACAAAATCTTTTAACAAGACTTAAAAAAGAAATGTGTGACTTTGGTTCTGAAAGGCCCTGACAATCAAAGTTAATAATTATTATTAATAATTATTACTTATCATTATTATTACAGTTATTATTATTATTATTATTATTATTATTATTATTGGTATCAGCAGCAGAGTCATATTTTGAGAATCAGATTTAATGATATTAAATTAAACTGACAACAGGATGTGATTAAGGTGATGACATCAGAGCGTTGTCCTCACCACTCCTTTGGACAGGTAGCTGTTGACAAAGTCCTTCCAGGTGACCTCTCGTCCTCCGTCCCTGAAGAAGAAGTAATAGGTGACGGTCGTCCAGAACGCTGCACCGCTCAGGAAGTACATCCGAAACTCTTTATCATCCCAGGGGATGTCACCCTGAAACAAACACGAGCTGACGTCACACACACACACACACACACACACACACACACACACACACACACACACACACACACACACCTGCACAGGTGGAAATGAACTGATCTGCTTCTCCACCCACACTCACCTTCTGCAGACGGCTGTACCAGTGGGAGTCCTCCCTACGGCCTCCTCGTTTCCCACCTCCTCCTCCTCCTGCTCCTCCTCCTCCTGCTCCTCCTCCTCCTCCTGCTCCTCCTCCTCCTGCTCCTCCTCCTCCTCCTCCTCCTGCTCCTCCTCCTCCTTCACCTGGACGTCCAGAGGCTCTCTGAGCACTGGCAGGTTTGGCTTCTGAGAACAGAGTGAACAATCATTTCTTACCATTTTCTCATGTTTTCTGGAGCAAATAACTAATCGATTATTGGAAAAATTACTGGCAGATTAATCACTAGTTGAAAAACAGGCTCAAACATATGAATGTACGTCTGTGCACTTCACCTGTCTTCACGTTTGGACCTATTTTTAAAGACTGTTAAAACCCAATTAATTAATCAATTAATTGGGCAAATGATCAAGAGATTAATCAACAACGCTAACTACAAAGTTAAAACATCACATTGTTTGCGAACTAATTTATCTAAAACGTTAAAACGTGATGTTGTTTGCTAAAAAGTTAACAAAAAGTTAGACTGTCTGCTAGCTAACTCAGTTAAAAGGTTACTAACTCACCTGTTCACCTGTGGAATGTTTCAAACAGATGTTTGGGACATTCCACAACTTTCACAGTCTTTTGTTGCTCCTGTCCCAACAGAATGACTGAATATTTACAAAAATCAATAAAGTTTATCTTAAATATCTTAAACTGAATGTAGGTGGAAAAGTTTTTACAAATCATTTCATCCTGTTTTTGCCACAATCCTCCAACTCTTTAGGAAGCAGGGTTGTACAAGGACCCATGGAAGGAGACGTGTTTGTAAGTTTGGAACAAGCTAAATAAAGTTTTATATTAAATTTCTAAGACTGTGAAACACCAGGTCATGTCAGTAGTTGCTGTTTGTACCTTTGGCTGCTTCTGTGTTTTTTGGAGCTTTCTGACCTTCTGGAAAATATTTCTCAAAACCTGAAAAGAGAGAAAAAAAACACACTGAACACATCTGTACTTGTGAGGACACTCAAGGCCAAATCACACTGCAGGCTTCAGAATAACTCAGCAAAGTGACAAACGTTTCATGGAGGAGACGAGCGTCTGTCGGTTTCAGACAGATATTTTAGTCAGATAACTGTTCAGTACCATCAGGATTTATCATCAGAAAGGTTTGAAATCAGTCGGCACTTCACACACGATCCCCCTCCCTCCTCTCTGCTGTCTCTCTCTCTCTCTAGATCTTCATAGTTATAATTAATCGACACGGAGTAATTAAGTATTTAAAAGTACACAAATAGGACTTGGATCAAAAAAATAAATAAATAAAACACACACCACCATACTGTAAAGTAATATTATGTTTCATGATCATAAAACGTTTTTATATCAAGTCGGCACATCTATCCATATTCGCACGCTCTCTCCCTCCCTCGCTCTCTGCTGCGAGTAGTTTTTTTTTTTTCCCTTACAGGTGGAGCTAAAGCTCAACCAGCACTCGCTCCTCATGTCCATGCCTTTTTTATTCCATTTAACTCTCACCAAACACAAACTGCAGCTGCAGATAAAAAAGTCCTGGTCCTCATTTCATGCTCTAAAATTGAAACAAGTTCGGAGTGCGAGCATCAAGTCAGTTTGACGAGCATCGAGATGCTTTCAGTGTGTCTTCTGCCATTTAGAACAAGGGGTGCACTTCAAAACGTGAGTGTCAGACACCTTTAGTGCGTTTTGGCCTTCAGGGTCTGAACACTAAAGTGAACTGATGTATGTCTGTGTGCTCCACATGTTTGGACTGTGTTTCAAGTCTTTCCTGTAACGATTCTTTTCATTACAAATTAATCTGTTGATCATTTCCTTGATTAATTAATTAATTGTTTGGTTCATAAAATGGTGAAAAATATCAGTGAGTTTTTCCCAAAGCCCATATGACATCCACAAAAACCAGAGAGAAACTAGAAAATATTCACATTTAAGAACTGAACTCATAAAACTCTGAATTTTTCCATATAAAATTACTCAAACAGCTTAAGTGATTATCAAAATGGTTGGCAATTAATTTTATATCTGATTAATAATTAATTACTTGATTAATCACTGCAGTTGTGCTTCAGTGAACTTTGATACTGTGTTGATTTTGAAGCCCCTGTGGACAAAAGTGGTTGTGTTTCCACCAAAATGACCACAAAATATAAAATGATGCCGTACCTTTAGGAGGTCTGGAGCTCAGTCTCCTGTATGCTCCCAACAGGTCACTCAGCAGGCTCCTCCCACTGTCCACCTGTCCCACTGCACTCGAACAGGTCACCTGATCAATGAGACAAGTGTTTCCGGCATTCAGCCAATCAGCAGACTGGTTTCAATAAACACATTTTTCACTGAAGTCGTCAGAGAAACTTTTGAGATCGTATTTTATTTATCTCAGCTCAAGTTTTATGCATCTGCCTCTTGGTATGAACTGAACAAGCGCATCCAATTCACACAAAGAACCCCCTTTAAAACAGAGGAGGGAGACCCCTACAGGACGGACAGGGAACACGTGCTAAATACACCTGAGCTGCAGCTAGCTCAGTCGATTACTTTCTCAATTAATAAAGTACTAATTGTTTGGTCCATAAAATATCAGAAAATGGTAAAAAAAAAAAAAAAAAAAAAAAGAATCCTGTCACAATCTTGTCAGTTGAAAAATAGGTCCAAACAGGTGGAGCACACAGATGTGATTTGTGACAGGAACAATTAATCAATTAATTGTTTCGAGTCATTAGAAAAGTCTTCTTAAATGTGAATATTTTCTGGTTTCTTTACTCTTCTTTGACAGTAAACTGAATATATTTGAGTTTGTGGACAAAACAAGACTTTTGAGGACATCATCTTGGACATTTTTCAACATTTTCTGACACCTGCTTGACCAAACAACTAATTTATCAGTGGCAAAAATGCCTGACAGGTTAATCAATGATTAAAATAATTAGTTATAAGTTAATAAATATTAGAAATATCCCTCAACCTTTGACAAGTGTGTGACAGGATTAATCAATCGATTAATCGATTAAACAGTGACAATAATCGTTAGTTGCAGCTCTCATCTTCCAAACTGTCGATCAATTACTGACCGATGCCTGAGCCAATGACAGAGCTGCTAACTTGACACAAGTGAGTTTTCCTGCCTGACACACACACCACAGACCGTCTGTGGTTAAGCGGGACGGTTCTGACCTGTCAGCGGCTCTGAGGGTCACTCTCAGCGGTTTGTTTTGGCCGCTGTCCCGCTGTTAGCACAGTTAGCATGTGTTGTAACGTACCAGTCTGGCCGGAGCATTGGAGGGCAGCAGCAGCCGGAGGAGACTCCTGCACACCGGGCCGGAGGACAGCCGCAGGTAGCGGTGAGCCATCCTGTCTGTGACCGACACCTGACACCGACCGACCGTGGCAGAAAACACACCTGTACCAGCCTCTAAACACGACCCTGCTTCAATATTTCTGTTCTGTAATCACACTGATCCGCCATCTTTACTGCGACTGTTTCCTCTCACTCTTCTTCTTCTCCTGTGAGCTGTTACTGCAGCCTGTAGCCGCTCTGCCTCCACCTGCTGACAACTGCTGGTACTGCACCATCTGCATTTATACTGTCAATCTCATTATTAAATCTAATAAACCCATTTCTACTCACTAAATCATCCGAAACTATCATATATGATATGTGTTATGTATATAAACTATTCTATTTACTCATGAAACAAAAACAATTAAGATGAGATAAGATACAATAAACAGTAAAGAAAATATAAAAAATAGGAACAATTGAAACAAGAGGAACCCAAGTTCAAGTTGTTTATTGTCATTTCCATGTACAGAGTATATGGGAATAAACAGTAATAATACAGTAATACAGTATGAAATATGCACAGTATTATATAATTGATTAATTGATTCGACATGCTGGTTATTGATGTATTTAATGATATTTGATGATTTTTGTTTTGTTTTAGACTGTTCTTTTCTGTAATATGCTCCTTTGTTGTAGTAGTTTGATTTTATTTTTGTAGTATGTGATTTGTTATAGTCTGATTTCAATGTGTTTTTCTATGTTTAGCATTTTCAGAAATACTTTGATTTGGGAATATTTACAGTGTACATCATATACATATATATATATTTATACTTTATATTTATTCTAAATATAATTATAATTATAATGATAAAAGTACCTTATATTGTTATATTATATTGTAATCCAAAATATTCTATATAATAATATAACCAAGCAGTAATGTAGTGATATTTTGAAGTGTAATATATGTGTACATACAGATGAGCCGACAGGGGGCGCTGTGTGAACCGTCCACAGACTATAACAGAACTAGACGGAGCTTTACTGCTCAGCACTGCCGCCAATTTTTTCCCAGTGGCCACTCGCGGTATTACAACGATAATTTCCCACCGGCTTAAAAATCATGTTCCCCATAGACTACCATTATAACAGAGGCATCTATAAAGCTGTTGACAGAAAACCTCGAACTGTAAACAAACTCAGTTATGACTCTTTCTGTGATTAATCTTTGATCCATGAAGGTTTCTATGTTTGTTAAATTTCGCCCCGAGCCGAAATCATCATGTGCAATATTATCACAAGGTAAAGTCTGTGGGCGGGGGGGGGGGGGGGGGGGGGGGGTGTTAGGCGTGGGGATACTACTGCGCATATTCATTGGGCCGTATAACCAGGAAGTAAACGCGGAAGCTAGAAAACTTTATCGACGTATGCGCCAGGCGAGCAGCTCTGATTGGACTGAATGGACGCCATGTTTGCGTTCAATATCTAGTTTATTCTGATATATCTGTGGGCCCGTCTCTCCTCCAGGTGCATGCCGGGTACAGAGGATGGAGTGTGCGGCTGACCGCTGACTGTCTCCCCGCTGAAGCGTCACTGTGAGCGGCCTGCAGCTGTTACACAGACATGAGGTAAAGTCACCGGAATGAGCCGCTAACAACCCGGGTTATCACCGGAGGACACACTGATGCTAACAGGCTAACAGCTAACACATCAGCTGCTGGAGGAGCCCAGTTCACAGTTAGCGTAGCATGTAGCCTCTGTTAGCTTCATGGTGCCAGTCTGTGTGACTGTTAGCTCAAATGCTAACTGTCAGCTAGCAGCTGTTAGCTGGACTGACAGACAGAAAGAGACACGGCAGGGACGTCAAATGATTCATGACGTCATCGTGTTTATCTGACACATGAAGTGACGTAACTGACACCGCAGCGGGACGTTGAAGCGGCTAATAAGCCGGCTATATGCTAACGTGTTAGCATGAGGGCCTCTGAGGGCAGCTGACAGGTGTGTGTGAGTGAGAGAGAGCAGCTGTCAGGTCGAGTTGATCGATTGATTGATTGATTGATTGATTGAATGATCAGAAAGTTGATCGCTTGTGGTTCTGAGGTGCTGGTGAAGTTAAACCCTCAGACTAGTTCTGCTAGGAGGATTTTTTCTTTAATATGAACTCAAGTGTTACTTACTTTACCTGGAGCTTTTGATCGGTTGTTATTGATTATTTTCATTATCGATTAATCTGTCAATCATTTCCTCCATTAATAATTTAATTAATCCTGTCACAACCTTGTCATAGTTTGAAAAATACGTCCAAATGTGGAGGACATGGACATAAGTCTGTTTCCCCCACATGTTTGCACCGATTTTTCAACTTTGGACATATTTTTCAAGTGTCTGTTTCTTTATTAATTAATTTGTTGATCATTTTATTGATTAATTACATGTTTGGGTTGATTTTTTAAACTTTGATAAGATTAAAAAATCAGCCCAAACATGTAGTGTGCTCAGACATGCTTCCATGCATTCCACGCTTGAACCAATTTGTCATGTTTCCTGTAACAGTTATTTTCTTTATCAATTAATTTTCTCCATTAATCAGTTAGTTGTTTGGTCCCTGTCAGAGAGGAGTAAAGAAACCAGAAAATATTCACCTTTAAGAAAGTAAAATCAGAGAACTTGGACTTTCTTTCAAAAAATTACTGGAATCGGTTATTCCATTATCAGAATAGTTGGCAATTCATTCAGTAATTGATTAATTATTGCAGCTTTAATCAAAACCACTCAAAGCAGCAGCAGCAGTAGTCCTGGTGTGTGATGTCGTTCTGGTGGATCTGTATAAATGCTGTGTTCAAGTTGTCGTCAGAGGTCAGAATTTCCTAGTTGAAATTTCCAACTTCCGACCTCAAAGCGTCCCAGGAGCACGACGTCAAAAGTAAACAAAAATGTGGCTGATTGGGACGAATTGAGGGTCTGAGCGTTCTCTCAGTGGAACCATCAGCTGTGCATCCTCCTCGCTGTAACAACACAGTGGAGGAAAGAACGATGCGTTGTCGACACTTAATAATCCTGGTGATATATTTGAGGCCTCGGTTTACATATAGAACAGATTTTACTACATGATAGTTTGTATTATTGTAGGCTTCAGGGTCATTGTTGTGTGACGTCAGACAACTTCTTCATGAAGTCGGAGGAGATGGATTTGCCCCGAGTTCACAAGTAGGAATTTTGAGTGACGTACTCTTGTAGTCCATCATGAGAATGTGGTGGTGAGACCGTTTTGATTAGACCGGGATTATCAAAGTAATTGCTGATTAATTTAATAATTAATTAATAGTCGATTATTGGATTAATCATTGTAGCTCTAGTTTGAATTCTGGACTGATTTGTTCAGCTGATATTTAATACCTTCTTCTTCTCTCCTCCTCCCTCCTTCCTCCTCCTGCTCTGCCTGCTCTTTCTCCTGTAGGAGTGCTGTGTTGTTGCCTCGGGGCGTCCTGGCTGTTGGACTATGCTGTGTTTGTCCACTGGGTGGTGCCTCCTGAGCCGAGCTCTCCGCCTCCCTCCCTGCCCCCCTCGCCCCGCTGCTCCGTCTGTCGTCATGTACACCACCCGCCTCTACAGCACTGCGGGGGGAGGAGGAGGAGGAGGAGGAGGAGGAGGAGGCGGCGGCGGCGGAGGAGGCGTGGTCAAACAGGGGCGACGAGCGGGGCTGGCAATGCTGGAGGCACCCCACCCCCCTCACCCCCACCTCCCCCACCACCCGGCCCCGCCTCCCCCCACCTACCCAGTGTACCAGGGCCGGCCTGACGCCCACCGAGGAGCACACTTCCACCACCACTACCATCCCCACCCCCACCCGCAGCCCGCCCACCTGGCCCCTCCCCCACTTCCCCCACACTACCAGCACCATGCCCACTTCCACGCGTATGGAGGGGGCGCTCTGGCCGGAGGGGCGACCGGCAGCAGCAGCAGCAGCAAGAAGAAAACATGGAACTTCATCCACGAGAAGATGAGCTACGACACGTTCTTCACCATGAAGCGTCTGATCGAGCGCTCACGTCGTCCTGATGAGGTGCTGCGCTGGGTCACGCAGAACCCCGCCAAGATCTCCCACAACCACTACCCCGTCGCCCTGCAGAAGATTGGACAGCTGCTGCAGGCCACACCTCCGCCACGAGACGGAGGGGACGACGCAGACGGCGAGGCTGCCGGAGGAGGAGGAGCAGCAGAGGGTGGAGATGCGCGGCAGATCCTGGAGCATCAGGACTTTCAGACACTCTGTAATGCCATTGTCAACGACTGCGCCAAGTTCGACAACTTCAGCATCGTCAACTGTCTGTACGCTGTCGCCGCACTCGGTGAGTCCATCATCGTATACGATTAATCTGCCGATCATTTAATTGATTAATCGATGAATTAATCCTGTCACTGTCTTGTCAGAGTTTGAAAGAGAGGTCCAAAGATAGACGTACATCCATGCGCTCCAAAAGATTGTATATATTTTTCAAGTGTTTCCTGTAACTCTCATTTTCTCTGTTAACTGTCCCTGTCAGAGAAGAGTAAAGAAACCAGAAAATACTCATATTTAAGAAGGTGAAATCAGAGAATTTAGACTTTTTTCTTTAAAAATATGACTCAGACTGATTAATTGATTATCAAAAACATTGATGATTCATTTTATAATTGATTAATAGTTGATTAATCATTGCAACTTTACATTAGAAAAAAAATACAGAGAGGTGAACGGGTCTACTGACAGTGGGAAAAGGCTCACTTGTTCTGGTGTTTGTGATGTGTGGTGTCTCTTCAGGTCTTCCCAGTGACTCTCAGGTGGTCCAGGTGTTGGAGGCGGAGTCTCAGTCCAGACTGAACCAGTTTAACCAGAAGGATGTGTCCATGGTGTTCAGCTCCAGCATGAAGCTCCACCCAGGCAGCCAGCACCCACTGACCGAAGCTTGCCTGGCCGGCCTGGAGAAGAACCTGGAGCGAGAGCGCCACCCGCAGACGCTCTTCCTGCTGCTCCTCTACTACAGAGTCAAGTGGCGTCTTCTGCAGCCACAGGAACCTGCTGCTGCTGTTGCTGCAGGGGGCGCTAATGCTGCCACAGCCACCAGTAACACTAATAACACGCCTCCAAACCCTGAACAACTGCTTGCCAACAGGTCAGAAACACGTCCTGATGTTCACGTCACACACCGTGACCTTTACATTTCACTTTAAATTACAGTCATGTACACTGCAGATTAAAGTAAGGTTGAATAAATAAAAATTATGGTGATCATAAAGAGTTTTTGTTTCATAGTGAATCAGGTTTGATCTGTGTATATTTATGACTTGTGTCTCTTTGTCTTCATCTTTGTCTCTCAGGAAGATCTTGCGTCTGGTCAAACACACCCTGGCGAGTGTCAGTGGTGTCCGTGACCAGGAGATGGCGCTGTTGGATGAGATGTTGGCAGCGTGTGCTCGGGAGGCGAGCAACAAGAGTCTGGAGTTGATCTTCAGCTCTCACCTGTTCTACCAAAACAGACAGGAGAGGTTCATCAGCAGCCTGGCAGGTAAAGTTCAGCGGACAAACGACACAGAAACTGTCCACAGCTGATCTGCTGATGATGTTTAACTGGTTACCGTAACGATCAGGTTGTATTTCTTCACAGCTCTGTGGGAAACAGACTGTGACTCCATGTTTTCTGTGGTGGTCATGTGACCTGTTGTGTTGCTGTCTGACAGAGGAGTTGCCGAAGAAGGTGGACAGCATCACTCCGTACACGATGGCGCTCATTGCCAAATACATCGCTCGCCATCGGCTGAGAGAGACTCGCCTGCTGGACACCATCGCAGACTTCCTGGTGAAGAAGGCAGAGTACCTGGACAGTAAGGTGAGGACTGGACAGTACGGTAGGATGGGAAGGTAAGGTGAGGACTGGATGGTAAAGTGAGGACAGGTGTCTCTGTGTTTCCTCAGGTGATCCAGAAGCTGGTGTTCCCGTTCAGCAGGATGAGTTACCGTCCGTCCAATGAGCAGCAGTTCTTCTCTCGGCTGGAGGAGGTGGTGGAGCTGAAGGCGCTCAGCTCGCCGCTCGCCACCGTCAACATCCTCATGTCCCTGTTCCAGCTGGGACATTTTCCTGGCCTGGTGCTACACCGTGTCTTCTCCTCCGCCTTCATCAGCAACGTCACAAGTACGTCCAACCCATTACTGTCTCGCTCCCAGTGTCCCCAGCACACTGTGGAGAGTTAGTCGCATGAGAACAGGAAACATTCTGAGACACAGTTTAAAGTCCAGGTGTGTTTCTTTGTTTTTGACCTCTTTCCTCGCCACCACAGACAGTCCATACGCTCTGATTGTGCGGCGGTACCTCTCTCTACTGGATGCTGCTGTGGAACTTGAGTACCGTGATTACACCGGACCGCGACTGCAGGACGCCCACAAGGTGCTGATGTTTGACCACGCCCTGACTGCTGATGAGGTCAACCGCAAGTACAGGTGACACACACACACGGTATAGATTTTTTCTGACCGCAGTGACAAAGCAACATATTACCGCAGGCTGGTAGTTTACTGCACTAGCCTTAATAATTACGTTTTATTGGGCTTAATTGAAGCACCCTGTCGTTAGCGTAGCTCCTTTAAGGAAGAGGGCAGTGTGTCAGTGTTTGCAGCGTGCAGAATGAAGCGGAGCGAGCAGCAGACTGACGGTGCTGCTCAGAAACTTAAACTCAGCAGTCAGTGTGGCAGTAAATGTACAGTTCAGGTTCATAAACTCTGCAGCTTCTCAACACCAAGACAATCTGTGTGTTGTTCCCCAACTGCTGGAGACGTGAGCTTAGAGTAAGCTAAGCAGAAAAGGCTAATGTTAAGCTAATACTAACCTTAGCATTGTACCTTTGTAACTTGGGCTCAATGCAATTGTGTCTCCCTCAGAAGTTTTGTGTTCAGCCTTGAACTGCAGCGTCATCTTGGAGACGTGCTGAAATAAATGCACTGAATGTCCTCCGTTGTTATTCATCCATCTCTCCATGTTGAAAACAGTTGTTAGCTGGCAGTCCTAATATGTCCTGGGTTGAGTCTGCTGACCAATCAGCAGTTGTGTTCATGACTTGATTCATCAGTGAATTAATAGATCAATGAGCTGATCTCAACGCGTGATTGATGAAAAGTCTCTTAGTTGCTTATTTATCAGTATTTCAGGTCTAACCAATCAGGAAGCAGTACCAACTTAACACTGCCTCGGTATCAAGAGTCAGTTCTTAGTGGTTCTGATGAGTCTGTGTCTGTCAGTTATAAAGGTCTGGTGGCCGAGGCTCTGAGACAGCTGGTCGGAGAACAGAACTACAAGCAGGATGAAGTGCTGCCCCCTGGATACTACACAGGTACTTTATTACCAAAAAAACACAATATGATAT
The DNA here is from genome assembly GCF_056507025.1 of Lutjanus erythropterus. Lineage (NCBI taxonomy): Eukaryota > Metazoa > Chordata > Actinopteri > Lutjaniformes > Lutjanidae > Lutjanus > Lutjanus erythropterus. The sequence goes on from NC_139328.1 coordinate 710,141, forward strand.
GAACATTTTATGGTATCTGAAGTATATAAACGCAAACAAAGAATCTCCTACTGATGCAGACTGATAATGCTGTGATTGGCAAATATCGGCCCAATATATTGATCACCTGACTGTGAGCGTATCACTATGACAACAGACATGGTTGTTCAGGACTGTTTATCAATATTGTAGTTGTATCCAAGTTTAAGATTTTAATCTGAATTTTGTAATCTGATCACTCACTCTCTGTTGTATTCTGATTACTTTCTGTTGTAATCTGATTACTCTGTCTCCAGACTTTGTGCTGTGGATCGACAGTTCTGGTCGGGTTCTGCCCATCAGGACCGGACCTGGTCTGGCTCTTGGCGTTGGTCCTCCGTCCTGCATCGCTGTGGCGACCAAACCAGCTGACAGTGGCGTTGCCGTGGTGACATCAGAGTTCCAGAAGTTCTCTCCCTTCTCGGTTCTGGAGGAGGGTCCGGAGCAGGCCTGTCAGGGGGGTGAGACCAGGCCCTTCCTGCCCCACCACATCCGCAGTACGGCAGGGGCTGTGGCGGCGCCCTCGGGGCCCCCGCGGCCCGGGACAAACGGTGGGCCCCTGGACTATGGGCCGTACTACGTCCCTTCAGCGGAGTTCTACTCTGGTCTGGCTAAGGAACAGTCTCTGGAGAGCCAGGACTCGTCCACACTCAGCAGCCCCCCCTCTGATGGCCTGGCCCCGCCGGGGACCCAGGGACCCGCAGGGGCCACGGCCCCGGACTCTCTTTTCCAGTTCTCCATTGGAAAGATCCTGGAGGATGACGGGGGGGCGGGGGGACAGGGAACGGACTGCGAGCTGCCCGGGTTCTACGAGGGAGTGACGTACGCAGAGGGGTCTGGGGCCGACAGGGGGCCCCCATCACCTCCACAGCTCCACCCTCCCAACAGAGCTGAGCCAGAGAGTCCCCCAACGGACCAGAGACAGATCAGACGGTGAGACCAAACAACTGATCGATTAATGGAGAAAACAATCAACAAATTTATCAATAAAGAAAATGATCTTTACAGGAAAGACTTGAAAAACAGGTCCAAACATGTTGAGGACACAGTATAAGTTAATCAATAACAGATTAATCGATGATGTTGTCTGCAGGGTCATCATGTCGGTTAATGATAAGTGGCATTACTGTCACAACTCTGAGGTCCTGGTGGGTTCGCGGGCAATGAGGGACCGACACCTGAGGCTGCTGGGATACATCATTCTGCAGGTCAGCAAACACACACACACACGGTCACTCGTCTCCTCATCCTGTTGCTATGGTTACTCAGTTACCTGAAGGTTCTGAAATGTTTCCATAGTAACGATTAGTCAATCCCCAAATTTAAATGGATGTATTTTCATTGGTCACCAGACTGAAACAGTATGCAGGCTACCAGCTGGCTAACTTTAGCCAGGTTCTACTCAGTCGGTGTGTGAACTGTTGTTTTTGTCGTGTTTTGGTTCAGATGTTAAAATGTGAACACAAACTAACACCAGTACTTTTCTCTGAAAACACTAAACTGAACGGCAGATCTGAAATCAGCAGAGATAGCTGTTAGCTGTTAGCAGGCAACAGAGTTAATGGAGGTAGCAGCTAATGAACTGATACAGCTAACAGCTAATAGAGCTAACAGAGATAATAGAGATAACAGCTAATGAAGCTAACAGCTAATAGAGATAACAGCTAACGGAGCTAATGGAGATAAATATGATAAATAGAGATAATAAATATATTTATGTAACCACGAAAAGTAAAGAAACGGTAGAGACAGTTTTTCAGGACACAGCTCTAAGAGTGTTTTTACAGGTGTGTTTCTCCACCTGTTCAGTGAGACCATGTGACTTAGACAGGGCGGAGCTTCAGTTTGTCATGTGACCTGTTTGTGTCCCCTGTCAGCTGCCATACCACGAGCTGGAGAAGCTGAACGGCATTGAGGAGGTGAAGCAGTACCTGCACAAGAAGCTGCTGGACGTCCCGTTATGACGCTCTGTGTGTGTGTGTGTGTGTGTGTGTGTGTGTGTGTGTGTGTGTGTGTGTGTGTGTGTGTGTGTGCGCGCGCACGTGTGTGATGTCATGGCTGCTGTCTGTGATTCTGGGGTCGACTCGGGGTCAGAGGTCAGCAGTTTGTTCCTCTGATTCAGACCACAGCTGCAACTAACAATTATTTGATCAAGTAAAGTGATCATGTTTATTGATCAATTGGTCTGTCAGACATCAACAAAACTTCTGAAGGCAACATTTTTATAAACCCAGCCATCAGTTGATCAACACATGAATCAATAAGTAAATAATGTCAGGTTGCAGCTGTTCACATTAATGTGTTGATGGACTCCGACTCCCATCAGGCTGTGCAGCTTTTAAAGGACCTGTCCACTCATTTCTGACCATCTTCCAAATCAAATTAATATGTTTTCACATTGATCTCCTTCCTTCGGTGCATTTCTGTAAAAATCATTTTTAAACACGCATCAACCAAACTCTGTTCACTTTTCAATGGATTTAAAGAAAAACATGTTTTATTCATTAATTCATTTCATCAAAAATAGGTCCAATGTTGAAAAATATTTTTTATATATGTGTGTATATATATGTTGTTTTTTTCCCCCAATATTTTACAAGATTGTGGTGGGTCAATTAACCAATTAATCAATAAAATGATCAACAGATTAATTGATTAAGAAAATAGTTGTTACAGGAAATACTTGGAAAATAGGTTGAAATGTGAAGCACACAGATGTATGTCTGAGAGGGTTTTTGGGTTTTTTTTTCAACCTTTGGCAAGATTGTGAAAGGATAAATTAATCAGTTAGTTGAGAAAATGTTCAACAGATTAATTGATAAATTAATAAAGAAAAGAATTGTTGAAAAATTGAAAAATTGGTCCAAAGATGTGGATGTCTGTGTGCCCTATTTTTCAACTTTGGAGAAGATAGTGACAGGATTAATTAATCAATTAATTGAGAAAATGATTGACAGATTAATGGATAATCTGTAATCTGTAAACAGATGTTAAAGTTTCCCATGTCCCTGAATGCACCCACAAAGTTTGTTTTGGAACGTGGTCAGCAGGTCCTTTAACGCATCATTGTGTTCGCTGTGATCTGATTGGTCGCTGTGTGGATGAACAAACATATCTTTTTGGGGTTGGGGGGTTGTGGGCGGTGCTGGGAGGAGGGTGGGAGAGTCCCTTTTTATAAAATTTGGTAACCATGGTAACGATGGTGATGATGATGCATGTGTGGAACTTGACAGTTTTATAAAACCAGATGAGTTGAATTTTTCTGTGGTGAGAGCAGCAGAGGCTGATGGGTACTGTAGTTCTCTGTGAGTGCACACGGCTAGGTGAGGGAGGGAGCAGGAAGAGGAGGGACTGTTGCTACGGTGATATGTGTGTGTATGTGTGTGAGTGTGTGCGTGTGCCAAAGGCCAGCTTGAGTCTGATGTGTGGGTGAATATTGTTGGGGTCAGAGGTCAGATTATTTATTTGTGTATCAGGTGACGGATGGACAGACGGACAGAAAGAAGCTTGTTTATATTCTATAAATCTATTAATTCAAATGTCTATAAAACCTGAAACCAAACTGCACTCGTGTCTGTCTTCTCTTTTCACTGAAACTTTCTGTCACTCATCATGAATGAGCTTGTCTGACTGTCAAACTGCTGGACAAAGACCGAACAGTTTTATTTATTTTTAGTTTGTTTCCAGAGTGGGTTTGATTGTTTGACTTTAGTTTTTATTGTTTAAAAACATTTCATTTATGCCGTTTCATCTTGCAACATCTTTTACGTAATTTTGTTATATTGTTTTCATCTTGCTTAATCTTTTTACATCATTTTTGTCTTTCATCATGTTACGTTGTTTTCGTCTCGTCCTGTCCACCAGTGAATCGTCTTTTCTATGTCTAAAACTAAAGTAACAAGTCTATTTAGAAAATGTGAGGAGGAGAAAGTTCAGATATTTGTGTTCAGATGTCAAAAAAAAGTACAGATACCTGAAAACGTCTGGTTTCACTATCAGGTCTTTTCGTATTTATAAATGGTGGCTAACTAGCTAGCTAATCTATATCAATCTTTGGCTGGTTAGCTTGTGTTATGCTAACATTAGCTAAGGAAGAAAGGAGAAAGGTGGTCAGGTCAAGATAGTCCTAGAATGGTGAGGTCAGTAAAGTAGGATGGACCCTAACTTCACCATCCTGGGAAAACTTTTTCCCCCTCCTGAGCTAATGTTAGCTTGTGCTTTTCTAATGTTAGCTAACCCCAGATGTGACTATAAATCAGGGTTCATACACATTTTAACCAACAAATTTCCATGACTTTTCCATGACTTTCCCATGACTTGGTAGCAAGTTTCCATGACAATACATGACCTCTAAAACATCAATGTATGCATGAAATATAGCAATAAAACTATGCAAAAAAATTATCACAGTGGAAATGTCAAAAAAATAGATCTAATGACAATTATAGTTTTATACAAAAAAAATATTTGTTTAAACTAACACTGATATACCAGTTTACATAAGGTAAGGTATATGTTATTGTGTTCTGGAATAATTTCACGAGGCATACATGTTTCAGAGGTAACAGGGTCTGAAAAATGAATAAGCAAATGAAGGTACCCAATAATACTTTACCCACACTCTCACATGCATGTCCACCTGTTTAGACTGCAAGCAGTGATTCAGGCTTTCGTCAAATAACATGACATATCTTTGCTTTGACACTCGACGTAAAGTGAGTCCTTTAAAGTAGGGCACCAGTCCAAATGGACACAGATATGCGCATTTGCGTTCGCCACAAGCAAATTTCGTTGCTATTTGGCGATCTGGAAACAGCCTGGAAAAGCTGGCTTATGTCTTCACATGACTTGTATGAAAAGTGAGCATTAGCTACCTTAAGCGCCCATAAAACTTCTGAAGTTAGCACTTCATTTCTGGTGACAACTAGTGCGGTCAGGCGATTAAAAAATTTATCTAATTAATTACAGGATTTGTAATTAATTCATCTAATTAATCGCATTTTAATCTCATATCTGCTGAAGGTCCCCAAATAAAGAATTTGAATTCTAGGACATTACAAAATTGTAGTGCATGACTAATCAATTGAATACACAAGGTACAAATCACTGCGTTCTTGTTAATAGTCCCGTCTTTGTCTTTTTTATAAATAAACTTGCCTCGCTCTTAGGGCTGCAACGGATCAAAAACCTCACGGTTCAGATCGTATCACGGGTTTGAGTCACGGATCGGATAATTTTTCAGATCAGCATAAAAGAAAAAAGTGGTGGGATTAGAGTTAAATTATTTTAAAAATGCACTTGTCTTTGATCTTTGTCTGTCTGTAATTATCACCATAGTGATGTGATGTAATAATAATGATAATAGTAATGATAATGGTAATATATTAAAAACTTCGAACTTATACAGTGCTGTACTATGTATATACTGTACATATATTAGATCATTATACACTGTACAGTATAATACACAACTACACTCTGTAGTCTGGCTCAATGTCCCGCCTACAGCAGCACATCTGATTGGTTAGAAGTGATGATCAATCAGCAGACACACTGTGTGACAGACGGGGTGAGACAGAGCTGCAGCGGTGAGCAGAGAGGAGCTGTGGACAAGTTAAGACAGCTGATCACCAAAGTTTCAATCAACATCACAGTTTGATGATCTGTTTCTATGGTGATAGCAGAGTTACATCAGTGAAAAAAGTTATGGTCTGGATTTCACTCGAGGCGACGTGACGACTTTTAACTGAGAGCTGAGCTGCACACAGCAGCGTCTGTCCTTCTGTTCACTGCAGCTCTGCATGGAGACTTCAGCTTTTAGAACTTATACAAAACTAACAGTGACAGAAAAACTATGATGCTCACATGTGGTCAGAACCGTAGAGGACGATCCGTACGAGACACGGATCAACTGTGATCCGTTGCAGCCCTACTCGCTCTCCTGTGTCGCGTCTGTTATCACCCTGCTTTTGACTAGTGGCGCAGGTAGGAAGTGACGTGCCACTGCAGCCTACGGGTCATTCAATTGGCCAAATTTAAAATGCTTGCGCACTGACTTGCCACTCATGATTAATTGCGTTAATTTTTATAGCGCGTTAATTTGCAGCGTAATAAATTAATCTAATTAACGCGTTAAACTGACAGCCCTAGTGACAACATTTGAGAGAGTCCCTTGTTTCAATGAGGAGGTGGCGGTACTGCTGCTGCAAACAGCCGGTGTCCCAGTGGCCCTCTGGGGTTTGTCTGTGGTCGGAAAAAGCTCGTGATGGCGCTCGCTTCGCGGACAGTCACGGCAGCGTGGTGCTTTGCTCCTTTAGCATGGCTGATCAATGATGCCTCCCCCATATTAGAGATATCAAACATCTTATTGCATACGACACATTTAGCCTTGCCTTTGTCCTCCGTCTTCTCCAGCCATGATTTATACTTCTGAGTGCAGCCAAACGTTGTTGAATGAGCACCTTCCTGGCATCTTTGTGAGCTAAACTGTTGAAGCATGTTGTCACTGGATCCGATCTGCAGTTTGCTAATTTACGCCGCGCACGTCACGCGTGACCTGACGAAAACAGAGGCTGGTCAGATCAATGCGCGAGACTTTTCGATAGGAAATATTTATTGATCAATTTTAAAAATCAGCCTTACAGACTGTTATTACTAAATGTGATCTAAAAAATCCATGACTTTTCCAAAACTTTTGGGGCGAACTTATGTTTCCAAAACCTTTCCAGGCCTGGAAAATGACATTTTCAAATCCCATGACTTTTCCAGGTTTTTTCAAAACGTACGAACCCTGATAAATGTAAACAGGAAAGGACAAAGTTGACTGAGGTTCCACATAAAGGGCTGGTTGTTAAGTCATTTCAAAGTTGTGATGATGTCATTCTGATGTAACTTGTGGCTGTGATGTCACAACATTTTTGGTCACATGATGAAATCACAACAGACAACAGAAGTGAGAAAAAGTGCATTTATTATTTGTTAATCATTTTCTCAGGCAGGCGGCTGATTGGAGGCTGAACTCTGGCTTCTCCCTCAACTGTAACTAACAACAAACAATAGGCTCCGCCCCTCCCCCTGCCTGTCAAACTCTGTACAAACCCCGCCCCCCGCCATTGCTCCAAAAAACAGAACAAACGTCTCCGCCCGTCTAAAACGTCCGTCAGGTAAAAACCAACAAACACTCGATAAAAAACAGAAACAAACACACGGGTAACAAAACACTCCGTCAGGCTCCGCCCCCCAGCACATGGGGAGGAGGGAGGGGGCAGTGTGACCGCCACTATGACGTCACCACTCCTCATTGGTCTGCTGAGATGATTCAGCATGTGAGGAGGCGTGGCCTGCACAGCCTGTCCTCTCCAATGAGGTGGAGGGGGCGGTTCTAGTCAGAGTCCGAATCACTGGATTCCTCAGAGGAGGTCTGATCTTCATCGTCCTCGTCATCCTCGTCATCCTCGTCGTTCTGAAGAAATGACAGAACAGGAAGAGAACATTGCTCGGTGGTTACCACAACTTTTAACTTTGACTCCCTTTTAATTCTTACGTTCATGTCAGTGTGACAAAGTATAATTAAAAGTTAATCAAATCAAACTTCCTGCAGAAATAAAGTTTCACCTCATCATCGTCATCATCGCTGTCTGTGGATCCTGACGTCTCATCGTCTTCATCAGAGTCAGACGAGTCGCTCTTCTCCTCTTCCTCATCTGAGTCGGACATGTCCTGCTGGAGGACGGACAGACAGATGCTGCCTTACAACACAGAGCCTGACAGACCGCACTGAGGGTTTCTAACGTCCATCACATCAGACTCAACAAATAACAATTAAAAAAATACAAAAAACAAAAAAAAAAAGCTGTGTGTACATTGTGTGTGTGTGTGTGTGTGTGTGTGTGTGTGTGTGTGTGTTACCTTGGCTCGATACGCCATGGCCCTCTTGGCCACCCCGACAGTTTGCGCTGTGGCTCGTGAACCTGCCGCCTTCCCCTTCGCCGTCACACGGACTTTCGCCCCGGGACTGCTGCGAACTTTAGTGGTGCTGCGACGCTTCTGATGGAGGATGAACACAAACACACACACGTTGACACACTAACGAGCAACCTGCAGCCTCTTAACTTCATGACTCTATTAAATACTTACTTCTGATTGGTTTGGATCGGTCAAATGACAACACCCTGACACAAATCATATAACGAAATAACAAACTTAAAAGTTTTGATTTTTTTATACTCAACAGTCATCTGATAAGCAGGTTAACATACATGAGCGCCTCATTACTGAGAAATAAGCCTCAATCCTGCTACTATATTAACTTAATCTGCTAATTTCCTGTTAGCTAAATCCTACTAGTGTTTCATTAGTTTAATACTGATAATATCATGTTAACTTAATCCTGCTACTGTTGTATTGTCTTAACCAGCTATTATCACCTTATCTTAAGCCTACTAATGTCACATTATCTTAACTGGTTAAACTTAACGGGACATGTTGTAATAATGCTGCATTAGCTTAACCCTGCTATTGTTACGTTTGCTTAAGGACAGCAAAATCAAGTTCCTGTTTCTTTTTCATTCAAACGTTCAGATATTTTGCTGAGTCATGCTGCACTCAGGGTATTTCCATCATTTATATTACTGAACAATACCTTAGCCATGCTAATGCTATCCCTTTTTTAGCTGAACACTGAATGTCTGCTAGTGTTAAACTAGCTTTGTGTTTTTTCCCATACAATATTCAATCACAGGTAGCTTAGCCTTGCTAATGCTATGTTAGCTTAGTGCCTGTTAGTTTGTGGTGAACTAGGTGTAGTTTAGCCATGAGAAAAGTCATGAATAAATCATAATGCAGCGTTACAAACTGATGCATCAGAACAATTTGTTTGAGAACATTTGAAATAAAATAAAAGCGTGAGAAAGAGAAAAGTAGAGTTGACTCACGGAGGAGGAGAATTCTTTGTAGACGGCTCGGTCCTGAGGAGACAATGACTGAAGACAAGGAACAAACAGTTTTTATCATGTTCATTTCCACTTTATATTTGAAATATATGTCATCATATATATCATGTCATCTTTCTTCCCTGGAGGTTGTGTTGTGTGTGGTTGCTGTGGTGATGGTGTGGACGTTCACCTTGACCCAGGCCTCGAGCTCAGCCTTGTACTCCACCTGCTGCTCCTCCACCAGCTTCTTGTACTTGTCTTTTTGACTCTGGCTCAGTTTGTGCCACCGCTTGCCAATCTCCACCATCCGCTCCTTCAGGCTGAAGTGATTCAGCTCCCCATTGGTCAGCAGCTCCTGAGAGAACATCTGATAGCCACTCCTATTGGATGTAGGAGTTTAAACATGGCGGTTAGAGAGACCTGAGCTGAGCAGCTTCAGTTCATACACCGAGAGGAACATCATGACATCACTTCCTTTATCATTAAACATTTTTACAGTTTTTATTAAAATAATTATTATTGGAATCCACTGGCTCCGCCCCCTCACATGTTCATATTTAATGTTTTTAAAAGTCTTTGTTGTTTCTTTAGTGTTTTAAAGCAATTTATTTGTTCCTATCAGATAAACTTTATAAGCAATTCATTAATATAATACAAAGCTTTTCAAAATAAAATACTGCTTTTTGAAAGAAAATGCAATGCTTTTCAAAATAAAGTATTTTTCAAAATGATAATATGCCTTTCAAACTGTAATGGGGGGGGGGGCAGCTCTAAGATGGATATATATTAAATCTGTAGTGTTGAAGGAATCTGATTGGCTCCTCCCCACCTGACTGACACTGACCAATCATTGCAAACAGCTATTTTGAAATCCGTTCAGATACTTTTGAATTGTATGAGCGTAGTCAAAGTCAAAGCGTGATCTCTTTGGCAGAAATGTCGTCATTTTGAGCCGATATGATGTTTGATTTTAAAGTCTTTACCTTCCAGTATTGACACACCAATAATATCATTCATCCCAACTTGAAATCAAAATTGTCAAATGAAAGTCGATATAACAAAAGTCAAACAGACAAACAGACAGATGCTGACTCACACTGGAGGTTTCTTTGGTTCTCCATCAAACTTGGGTTTCCTGTGACTCTGAGCTGCTGCTGCTGCTGGAGGAGGAGGAGGAGCTCTCATCTCCAACAGCTCCCTCTGCAGGACAACAACAGTCAATACAGCTCCGATCAATCAATCAATCAATCAATCAGTCAAACAATTTGACCTACGAACATACAGTGAGGACAGTCACACTCACAGAGAAGGTTTGAATTTGATTCTGTCTTTAAAAGAAAACTAAACTGAATGAAGCAGGATAAAATCAGGGTCACATGACGCTTCAGGGTCACAACACAAAATACAGAATAAATTAAAAAAATATATACAGAAAGAAATTAATTCAGGTTTTTGTGGCTGCAGCCTCATCAGAGGAAAAGTAAATGAACTGATTTAGCTGCTTAAATAAACATAAAATAAAATAAAATAAAATAAAATAAAATAAAGAAAGATAAAAAGGAGGAGGTGGGCGGAGTCAGTGGGGGCCTGGAGGGGCGTGGCTCACTGACCACAGGTTGGTACTGAACCTCATAACGTTTCTGGTCCTCCGCCGCCTTCTTGATCCACGGGATCTTCTCCTTCTTCTCCATCGACTTCCAAGCCGCCTCCATCCCTGCCTGCGCCTTCCTGCGGTCACTCTGTGGACAAGTCACATGACCGGCGAAGGGGAGGGGTTAACAGGCGAAAAACAACACTGACATCACATCCTGCTGCATCAGATGTTTGACTGTTCCATCATGAAAAACCTTAAACTAATTTAGAAATTTGAGATTTTCCTCAACAGATAATTAAATATGTGAATAATTAACATGTAATAATATAAAATATGAATGATGAAATAATGATCATTAATGAGTCTCACTCTGTATTTAGCCAGGTAGTCTCCGATCACGCTGTGCTGCCACATCTCCTCGGCTGTTTTAGGCGTCTCTGGAAGCTTCGCCGTCTTCTTCCCGTCCCGTCTCTCTTTCGGCAGTCCAGCAGGTGCCCATGGCTCAGGCTCCGCCTCCTGACAGCGCTCCTAAGATTAAATTTTTTTTACAAAAATCCTCCTCACACGTTGGTTTGTGAAGATTTCATTTGAAAAAATGTGACAATAATCAGAGTAAAGAAGAAAAAGAAGATGAGTTTTCAGACCTTGACAGAAGGAGACTTGGCTCTGTGTGGGCTGGAGGCCACGCCCCCTACCAGTTTAGCCCCGCCCAGTTTTTCTTCAGTCATGACACGGTCTCGCTCCTCCTCCGGGAGACTCTGGGAGACAGAACAGAGCAGAAAAGAAGAGAATGACATGAATAAAAACCTGTCAACATGTGACCGACACACCTGTGATCTGATGGACTGTGTCACAGCGCCACCTGTCAGACACATGGACGCATTCAGTTTAGTTTAAGTTCTATTTTTCAGCAAAGATCAAATGTTTAAAAACAGAAAAACCTGGACATGTAACGGCACGTTTGCTTCCTCAAATCTAAGGTGGAGGTGCAGCTGCTCTGTGACGTCACAAAAAGTGGAACAGGAGAAAAAATCTGGGGGCCAATGGCCTCTTGGCCCCCGTGTTTCCACTGTAGTGGACTAAAGGTTTGATGTGCAGAGTCAGGTGATGATTGGACGCCAACGTACCTCCAGAAATCTCTGTAGGTCGATGTCGTACTGCTTCTTCCTCTGATCAAACAAAAAATATGAGACAGAAACAGGAAGTGAGAGCAGAGCAGCTGATTCCTGCCGTCATGTTGATGTTAGCGTGTAGATGTTAGCGTGAGGATACCAACCTGCTCACAGCGTTTCTGAAACATGTCCTTCTCTTTCTGCGTCATCATTTTCCACTGTTTACTGCAGAGAACCATCCGCTCTGTGCTGGGGACGTCCTTCATGTTCACCATCAGCTCCGCACAGTACAGAGAGTAGCCATTACTGCCACAAACACACACAAACACACACAGGTTAGCCCTTTCTGCTAACCACAAACACTCCACTCTCCAAAACTGTTGTGGATGTTAGTGTTGTTTGTGAGCATTTTGTGTTTCTTTGCCCTCTGTCTGCGCGTTAGTGTTTCACTCGTTAGCGTTGTGATTAGCGTTAGCAGAGTGTTGATTCTGACTCACGGTGGTGGTTTTGTTGGCCGTCCATCAAACTTGTCCTTCAGTTGTCTCTCTGCTTTGGTGAGGACGGAGCGAACGTGATCATCAGAGTTCACATCTGGATGAGCTTCATGATACGCTCTCATACTGCCCTACACACACACACACACACACACACACACAGAGAAGATGAGACAAAAAACACAAACCTAAATATGAAAATATGACAAAGATCCACAATAAAACCATCAGCTGACGTCGACATATGACACAGCGTTATGGCAACGTTTGGATTGTGAGTTACCTCGTAGTCTTTCTGCAGCTCCAGGGCTTTGCTGATCCACTTCAGTCTCCTCTTGTCAGACAGTTGAGACCACTGTCTCCTCAGAGCCTCCTTCAGCTCCTTCTGACTCACCTGAAGACAACAACAAACAATATATAAACACATATACAGCTGTGTGTGTGTGTGTGTGTGTGTGTGTGTGTGTGTGTGTGCTGTGTGTGTGTGTGTGTGTGTGTGTGTGTGCTGTGTGTGTGTGTGTGTGTGTGTGTGTGCGTGGTGTGTGGTGTGTGCGTGGTGTGTGGTGTGGTGTGTGCGTGGTGTGTGTGTGGGTGTGGGTGTGGGCGTGTGTGTGTGTGTGTGTGTGTGTGTGTGTGTGTGGTGTGGTGTGGTGTGTGCGTGGTGTGTGTGTGTGTGTGTGTGCTGTGTGTGTGCTGTGTGTGGTGTGTGCGTGGTGTGTGTGGTGTGTGTGTGTGTGTGTGTACCTCTGGGTGGAGCTTCATGTAGGCCTTCTTCTCGTGGTTGTACCACAGCTGTTGAGGAGTTTTGGGTTTCTCTGGCAGGTCTGACTTCTTCCTCTCTTCTATCAGCTCTGGATGATCCTCCCTGCAGGTCAGCTGACATTAGCACACTCAACACTAACAACACATGCTACATGCTAACGCCACATGCCAAACTCTAAACCACATAATAAATGCTAACATCACACAATAACCACTAACACTGCATGCTAAACAGTAAGACTAAATGTTAAATGCTAATACTACATGCCTAACATTACATTCTAAACACTAACACTACATGCTATGGTGACATGCTAAACATTATCACTACATGCTAACAGTTAGCTAACAGTTGCACAGTGAGCTGTGTGTTGCTGAACTCACTTGAATCGAGCCATGTTCTTCTCAAACTCCTCCTTCTCTCGTTGGAACTCTGTGATGTATTTTTGCTGCAGAAAAAAAAGTATTTATTGTTTTTATTTGAACAGACTGAGCAGCTTTAAGCTGATCATCATCAGGACCACCTGCATTTAAGACTGACTGACTTTTTCTATTCAGAATCAAACGTTAACTGTTCATCAGTGGTTTATAAACTCTGCTGATCTGGTCGATCAGCTGACGTGTTTCCAGCCAATCAGCTGCAAGAGTGACCTGACCTTCTTCTTGTCGGGCAACTCTTTGTACTTCTTGGACAGGATCTTGGTCAGGTCCAGGTTGCTCATCTCTGGGTGGATTTTGGCGTATTTGGCTCGTTTTTCCATGAAGAAGCGGAAATATGGAGTCAGAGGTTTCTTCGGGAAGTCTGGGTGAGTCTGAATGCGAGAGGGGCGGAGTCAGGGTCAAAGGTCGCAGGTATGTGGAGACAGTTTGTATTCATGTCTGGTCTGACTCACCTTCAGTTTCTTGCCTTTGTACGGATTCTTGACGAACTCCATGGCGTCGATGATGAGCTCTGTCATCGTTCTGTACTTACGAACCTGAAATACACAAACGTGATGAATTCCTGTGATCAATAAACATCTAAATGTGATTAATAATCAGTAACAACAGAAGCTGTGTTTGTCATTTCTATCTTTTGACAGCAAGGCATCATTAACGTCTGCACTTGTTTTTGGGGTTCCTCAGGGATCTGTTCTCGGCCCTTTGTTGTTTTTTCTGTCTGGTTTAAAAAGTTTTTTTCTGCTGATGTTGACACAAATCTTATAGTTTCAGTACACTAATATAAAATATTATTTAAGATATTGATGCAAAACTTTTACTGATTTAAGTTGAAAAAACTAATTCTCAATATTAAGGAACAATTTAAAGGAGTTTTAATATTTTACAACAACAAAAACATATCCTGAATTAGCTAAATTGTAAAGTAAATTACTGAAAATTATAGATTTAAATACTCCTTAATAAAATAATAATAAAGAAATTACTGTCATTAACAGTTTATTAATTAACTCCCAACTCCCCTGGAAACACACAAACATCTTAATGTAAATTAGTGTGTTTGTATCCACAGATCCTTCATTTGTCCTTAAATTTGAAACAACAAAACCCCTTAAAAACACCTTAATGAACAAATGAATCAGAGTTTAAGGGCTCTATAACTTTACCCTGCATTGCCAGCTGAATGTGAAATGATGATGCAGTTTAGGAGGAAAATGTCCATGTTTTTAAAGTCTAATCAATATTTTTTAACCCAAAAAACACATTTAAAGAGATCCTGCATTTGTCTTTTAATTTCTGTTGAAAAGCCTTTAATGAACAAATGAAGTAGAGTTGAGGGGTTTTATGACTTTCCCCTTAATCTCAACCTGAATGAGGAATATTCCTTAAATTTAAGACCACATCTGGACAAATGAATGGAAACGTTCATGGACAGACTAAATGAAGGAGGTTCCTGGATTTAAAATGTTGAATCCCTTCACTGAATTTTCCTCTTAACTTAAGGCCCTTTCCAATTAAAGGACGTCTCTCGTGTTGTTTGGTGTTGGCGTCCTCGCTCGTACCTCTGAGGAGACTTTCTGCCACTTCTGGCGACACATGTCTCCAGTGAAGCTCCCAAAACAGACTTTGTCCCAGTCGAAGTGAGACTCTGTGGTTTTATATTTCATGGCGTCTCCGTCCGGCAGCAGACTGCGAATCCTCTCCAACAGAGTGAGACAGTCCTCCTTACTCCACTCATCTGCACACACACAGACACACACACCTGTCAGGTCCTACAGGTGCAAACTGTGGGCTTCTTTAAAGGAACAGTCCAACAGTTTGCGGTCAGTCTTTCTACACAGACTGGTTCATCTTCTCACAGCTCCAACTGAGACTAAAACGTCTAGTAAGACAGACAAAAGACAGCTGAGTCTGTTGCTAGGTAAGACTTTAAGAAAGAATGTGTTGACTTCTGTAGAATATTTGGCCTCAGAATTCAAATTAAAAGTTTTGACAAACAGATATTAGAGTAACTGATATTTATCAGCTCATATAAGCCGAAAAAAATATCTAACCACGATTATTTTGACTGATGATGTGATTAGTGATATTAGAGGTAATGATGATTTTTACATCATTATTCTTTTCAGGGTCTGTCCACTGTGTCTTCTGCATCATCTCCTGCAGGACTCTGATTGGTTGCAGCAGTGTAACACTGTTTGTCCTAAATGACCCCATCCAAGTGAGATCAGGACTACTGTTCAGACCCCCAACCACAGTTTTCACCACATTTCTGTCATGATAACCCATCAGGAGCACAGCCTGGGATGTTCAGGTGTTGATGATGTCATGGCAGGTTACCTGGCTCACTCTTGATCCTGGTGCTCTGAGCTCTGGAAACGCTGCTGCTGCCGTTCATCCTGCAACCAATGACGGAGGAGACTCCGCCCCCTCCTGCTCTGCACACACACACACACATCATCATCATCATCATCATCACAGTGTCTGACTCCTTACTGAGCTTTGTGTCTATCACATGGCCTTCATCAGGATGCTCAGTTGCCATGGAGATGATCTGTTGACACTGAGCTGTAACATTCATCCGTTCATTTTGAGGATGCAGCAAAGTAACTAAGTACATTTATTCAAGTACTGTACTGAAGTACAAATTTGAGGTACTTATATTTTACTTAAGTATTTCTGTCACAGGCAAATATTGTACTGTTTTTTTACTCCACTACATGTATCTGACAGCTTTAGTTACTTTACAGACCATAAAAACAAAATATAACCAATAAATAACGTGATCACACAGATTAAACTGCTCACTGCAGTTTGTGAAGTCACTGGAATATTAAAATGAGCTCCATCTTCACCAGCTGCAACAGTAAAATGAAGTAAAGTTACATTTACTAAAATAAAAGTTGTCCTGCATCGCCTGGTCTGATCTGCGACCTCCTCCTGCCCGCCCTAAGCGCTCTGATCCCCCGCCTGTCCTGACCGGCCCGGTCGAGGGAACCTTCCCCCCCGGGCTGACAAGGTCAAACTGCGGGACGAAGATTATAGTTTTATTTCTGTCCTTGTAATGAAGCACACAGGATGGTTTATCTCCAGAATGTAAATGTGAGCTCGGTTAACAGTTAAACAGTGTGAAGAGCGGATTTAACACAGTTACAGGTCAGTCAGAGAGCAGAGGGGAGTCCCAACAAAACATTTCACACCAAACTGCATTTAAAAAATGTGTGACTTTAATTCAGAGGTGCTTCAGAGGTAAACGCACAGCTAATCTAAAACGACTTCTCCACTCTTCGTGAACAACTCTTTAATTCGGCTTATGTTCAACACATCATGCAGCTGTTATTTTAGTTTTAAAATACTTTTAAAACCTGCCTCTGTTTCTAAATATGCCTCTCCCAAAATAAAGCACTGAGGGCGGTAGAGAGCAGGTCGGACTGACTCAATAAAAGTCCAGAGTTTGTTCAAACTAACTGTTGTTTGGTGACAGTTTATGAGCCGAAATCTTCGGGATATTCGGCCGGTTGGAGAGAATATTGAATTATGTTATTTATGACGAAAGTCTGCCGCCGTGTTGGTAGTTTTATCATTTCTAAACGGAGTTTTGAACTGCAGCAGCAATGTTGTCGGGGTCGCAGCGGGCCGTCAGGCTCCAGCTGCCCCGGTAATGGCGTCCATTCTCCGGCAGGAGTCACCACGTAGCTTCCGCTGGCACGCTAACGTTAACGGTCACCTTCCCCGATTAAACGACTGAATTAAGAGTTAAAAATATGAAATAAAACCACAAAATAAATCATTAAAACATGAACTAACGGCGCAGGCACGTGCAACAGAACATCGCTTCATTTTGAAGAAAAAAACGATTCAATCGTCAAATCCGTCGACATTTGTGTGTTTAACAGCAAATATAAAGAGATATTAATGGCAGAATATCGTCCCGCTGTGAGTCATTTCACTGATAAACGCCTCAATCTGAGCGGGCTGGATGACTCGCTGCTGCCCCACAAACCTTCACTGCGAAGCCGCCATGAATGTTCTGGTGACTCGGGGACAAACGAGCAGAAAAGCCCAAAAATCTGCCGAAAATCACCGCTAACTACTCACCTTTAGGTTGAGACAGACAGCCGGGTTAATTCTGCACACCGCCGTGGTCGTTTGGATTATTTCGGGAGTTTCAAAGTGTGTTTTTTTCCGCCGTAAACCCCGGGGAGTCAGGTCGAAACGTATCCGACAAAAGGAGCGTCTAGTTCGGTATGAAACTCCGCCCAGCGCCGCAGGGGGAGGAACTCCGGGGGAAAACATGAGGACAAAGGCGGAGGATGAAACCAGAGACAGCGGCTAAAACAGCAGCCAAACCCGCCGAAAACTCCTGCACATGAAAATGAAATCCTTTTTATTTTGTGTATTTGACTCAGTCATCCAGTCAGTAAAATTAAAATGCGACAGCGTCCTTTTCTCAGACTCTACCCCCATTACTTTAACCTGGTCCGGGTCCAGATGCTGAACCGGCGGGGAGACAGAGGACCGGGGACCTGCTGCGGCTACTCGACTGCTCCCGGCTCCGGGGGAGGATCGGGAGGACGAACCAAAGTGTCCAGAAAGTGAAGAGGTCTGCCGGGCGGCTTGGGTCTCCTGCCCGGCCTGTCGCTGTTCATCAGCGGCTCGGAGACGGCAGAGTAACCCGCATCCAGCAGGACAGCAGTCCGCATCCACATGGCACCCTGCCCGCTGGCAGCGAACCGTCTGCGGCGTGAGAGCTCCACGACTCACCGGTCCCCTCCCACACTGAGCCGATCACTCACCAATTACAGATCAATCACTGATCAGTCATCAGTCAGTACTCCAGCTGTTCCATACACCTGTCCTCCACAGGGGATACCTACAGGTGTGTGTGTGTGTGTGTGTGTGTGTGTGTGTGTGTGAGAGAGAGAGAGAGGGAGAGAGAGAGAGAGAGAGAGAGAGAGAGAGAGAGGGAAGGGGTCCACCTGTTTTATTTCTTTAATAAAGTTCAGTTTAATAAATGACATACAGTTAAACACATTTTCTCTACAGAATTTATTTTTGTTTCTTATGAACTTTGTCCCAAATTACTTGTCAGAATCTTCAGAGCCTGTGGTGTGTGTGTGTGTGTGTGTGTGTGTGTGTGTGTGTGTGTGTGTGTGTGTGTGTGTTTTTGGGGGTCGGTGGGTGGAGGGGGGGGTTAGTCAGTTTGGCTCCGCCACCTGCTGGTCGGGATGATCAACACATTATTGATCAGTACAAGTTCATTAACTCATTCAAATGCACTTAATTAACCCTTAACCATCATGAAACATCCAAATGTAAATGTATCCAGAGATCCTTCATTTGTCTTTTAATCTAAACACTTTAATTTGAAAAGCCTTTAATGAACAAACTAAGTACAGCTCAGTGTTTAGAGACCAATACAACAATAATAAATATATTGGTTCCAGTTTTTACTGGTTTAAGTTTAACAAACTTACCCTCAATATTAAAAAGATTTAAAAAAAAAAAAAAAAACTGAAGAGATGAAAGTCAAAAATACCCAGAATTAGCTCCATTTAAAAAAACCCACATTTATGAATGTGTAAGAAACACACATCACAAAACACTTTAATTAACCCTTAACTCCCCCTGAAAACACACAAACATCTTAATGTAAATCAGTCCCCTTAGAAACACCTTAATGTGAAAAGCCTTAATGTACAAATGAAAAAGAGTTTAAGGGCTTCAAAACTTCCCCTTAATTTACACCTGAATGGGAAATATTCAAATTTTAATTTAATTCTTATTATTGAATTACTGAATTAACGGAAACATTTATGAATTAAAAGTGCAGTGAGGATCTTTTGTCAGGAATGTAATATAATATCCATCAGTATGTTTTTATTAGTTGTTTAATCGGCTGAAAATAAGAATCATTGCATTTTCGTTACCTCAGAGTGAACCTTTATATGTACTGAGGGAGCAGCTCCTCTGACATGGAGGCCGCCATGTTTCTACAGGAGCCCAGAACGGACAAACCAAAGACTGATTCTAAATACAGAGGGGAGGGTGAGACAAGGTGTTTGTAATCTGTAAAAGCACCACTAGATGTCACCAAATCCTACAGACTGGTCCTTTAAAATAGCTCGTCTAGTTACATGTTTTTCATTGTATTTCTTCTTATTAGTTATGTCTTGTTTTGTCTCGTCTTGTTTCGTCCCTTCTGTCTTATTACATATTTTACATCATTACGTCTTTAACGTCTTGTTACGTCTTTTACATGTTGTTACATACTCAGTCCAGCTCAATCCTGACTCAGTCCTGGCAGTGAAGAACAAAATGGAATCAGAATTCAAAGACCTTTTATCATATTTAACAGATAAAAACAAAGACTTTGAGTCTACAGAGAACAGACTCTCCCCTTGAACAACAGTTTTAATAACAACTTTATTCGGTCCTTCTCTGTCACAAACTTTAAATAAATAAACATGAAACACTTCAGATTGCATATTTCACCACCCAGGATCCATCAGTAACAACAAACACATAAACAGTCTGCATCCACTGAAGGAAAAACAACAGAGACGTTATCACATAATTACATGATTCAGAACTACAAAAAACTCATCTCATTTTTTAATCTTCATGAGATTTGTTTTTCATATTTTGAGACTGTTATTCTTATGAGATAACGACCTCATATAAAAAAATAGAAATATGAAGATTATGATGAATTTGACAAGAATTGCTTTGTGACTGAGCTTCAAGCTTCTAACTGGCAGTTCATTAATTGTGGCTCTCTAGTGAAGATTAGAGGTTAGCTCTACTTTAATCAAAAATGCTATGCTAAGGAACTAACATACTTAACTTAGTATGACTACGCAGCATTTATTTTCAGTTAGCAGCAAGCGTATGTTAGCCTTGATAACATTAGCTTCGTTCTGTTTCCTGTTTGAGGTTCAAGCTCAAGGTCTAAATGATAGCTACAGTTAGCAAATGTTAGCTATAGTTAGCTAACATAAGTTAACTACATCTCTCTGGCTAAAGTTAGCCAGTGTCTCTCTTGCTACAGTTAGTCAATGTTAGCTACAGTTAGCTAATGTTAGCCAACGGTGTCTCTCTGGCTACGGTTAGCTAACATTAGCTAACTGTGTCTCTCTGGCTACGGTTAGCTAATGTTAGCTAGCAGTGTCTCTCTGGCTACGGTTAACCAATGTTAGCTAGCTGTGTCTCTCTAGCTACAGTTAGCTAATGTTTACTAACACTGTCTCTCTGGCTAGAGGTAGCTTTTAGCTAACTGTGTCTCCCTAGTTACAGGTAGCTAACGTTAGCTAAGTGTGTTTCTCTGGCTACAGTTAGCTTATGTTAGCTAATGTTAGCCAACGGTGTCTCTCTGGCTACGGTTAGCTAACATTAGCTAACTGTGTCTCTCTAGCTACGGTTAGCTAATGTTTACTAACACTGTCTCCCTGGCTACAGGTAGCTAACGTTAGCTAACTGTGTCTCCCTAGTTACAGGTAGCTAATGTTAGCTAAGTGTGTTTCTCTGGCTACAGTTAGCTTATGTTAGCTTGTAAATTATATAATATCCTTCTGCGTTTGTCTAGATCATTGACATATATAAAGATGGACAACATGACAGCTCCCCAACAGTGAGTCCATAACAGCTGGATGTCCCCCTGGTGGCTGGCTGCAGTATAGGTCATGAGTCCCACCCCCTCCATGTTAGCAGATGGGACATGGTCCAAACTAAAACATCAAATTACACATCAAATAAATGTTTCTGGCATGTTTGGTTGTTCTTATCATGGTGATGTTTGTTAAAGTGTTTATTTTTCTTCTCAGTTTGGTTTTAATTTGTGATTTTATGATATGAAAAGGGAAGTTTCACATCATGATTGACAGCTTAGCTCTGCTCAACACTAAGCCAGCGGCAGTGTGGGCGGGGCATCAACATAACGGCTCCACCTCCAAACACTACTGCACAGACTGGCTCCAAATGAGGCCACCTGAAGAAGATGGTGGCGCTTGTATCAGAGATATTTTGGACTCACTTTGTACAGTGGGAGGAAGATGAGACGCGGCGGCCATCTTTGTTTATGTCATTTGTCTGGATAGATTGTTAGGCTGCTTCTTATTGGTTATTTTGAATAATATACAGACTACATGACAGCTCTGGCTGTATTACAGCCTCCTTACATGCATGAATCATCTAAATAGGATTTTCATACTCAGATGTCCAGTTCATTAATCACTTTAAACTTTAAACTGACCAACAACACAAACAAAACCTTCCTGATTTGATTTCAACACCACCACCTGAAATTTAGTCTGAAAAACTAAACTCATTTAAAACGCATCAATTTGAAAAGCCCTATATCAACAAATTAAGGAGATTGTGAAAATAATATATTGAGGGTTTTTTTTTTAAGGTGAAAAATCCTTTATGATTGAAAGCCATCCCAGATAAATGAAGTCTTATCAGTGTATAAATTATTGGACAGCTTTCATGTTGTCTGACCATTTTTAAGGGGGTTTTAAACCATGAAAAATGTAAAGAAAATGCAGAAATTCCATTTCATACCTTAATTGATCTCTGTACAATACCTTAATTGCATACTGATCAATGAGTAAATTAATGAACTTTTAAAGCAAAATGAAGAATTCAGTTTTATACTTATGTGAGTTATATTTTCAGTTTTATCATTTTCAGAACACTTAACACACTCAAATGTGTTAATTTATGAAAAGAAACTGCTACACTGAGTTTTTAAGTTAAATTCATTTTCATTTTCTGAATCTGACTTTTGACAGATTATCAATCAAATGCATAAACTGATTATTGATTGGTTTTATTCTTCTGGTGCACCACAGGGGTCCATCCTGTGTCCTCTATCATTTTACATTTTACCCTTCACTTCTTTTGGTGACATGGTAGAATCTGATTGGACGTTTCTTACAGCAATGCCCTCTGGGACTTGTAGTTGATTTCTCAGAGTGAAGTTAAGTGAAACAGCTTCAGGAAAATGTTGCTGCTATTTTTACTTTTTGAAAGAACTTGAAGAACACAAGGCTCAGACTACAGCTGAGATTAACCAGATTAAACAGGACCTGTACAGAGACACAGACAGGGGACAGGTGTGGACAGTATGTACAGAGACAGATGGACTGCAGGACACACACATTTTTTTTTTTTAACACGTAGATACAGTAAATACAGTTAGAGTGAACAGAGTCGGAGAGACGTGGGAATCTGAAGAGAAGGAAGAGTCACACCAACTCAGATCACCTGACGGACATTAAACTGTCCTGCCGTGAGACTCGCCTCAACCTTTTCACAACCGTTCATTTTCCAATTATCTGTCCATCATTTTCTTAATTAATTGTTTAATTAATCCTGTCACAATCTTGTTAGTTGAAAAATAGGTCCAAAAATTGGTCCAAACTTACCAAGCCATATCATATTGTTTCATATCATATCATATCATATCGTATCATATCGTAGTGCACCGTACATTAGCAAATTGTACCGCTTTGCACTGTACCGAATGAAGATTTCTGTAAAGATCGACCTGCACCGACTCTGTTGGATGATTCATTTGTTAATGTTGTGCTTCTTTTCTGTATTTTAATAATCATATGTTTTTGTTGTTTTTTGTGCTTCTGTGTGATTGGCTGGTGGTGTTATGAGCTGCTCGGCCAGCAGAGGGCAACGTTGGTCCGATGTTAAACTGTCCAGATTCCTCAGGAGATTAACCTAACCTCTAACCCGTGTGTGTGTGTGTGTGTGTGTTTTCCTTCTCTGAAGACTCTGTTGCTACCGCCCGCCTGGGACTGCATGCTGGGTTGCTATGGTAACACTGTCAAGCGGAGTAATAAAGTCTATTTACAGTGATGACTTCATTAACAGAGGCTTGGCTGAGTTTGTTCCTTCCTGTTGGTCAGCAGCTGGTTACTCACTGACTGTCTGATTCGGCCTACTGTCACCTGTGTGACCTCAGCAGGTGGGTGGGCTTGTGTAGTGGCAGCCTCACACTTGTCTCTGTGGCTGTCAATCACAGAGGTTGTGAACGAAGGACATGGGGAAGACGCCTTTCCTCTCTGGCTGTCCCTCAATATGTCCAATCTGAGAAAAAACACAAAATATCACATTACAGCAGATTGTATTACAGACTACACTATCAATCAGATTACAGCAAATTATATCACAATTTACTCTCGAAAGTGCAACAGATTATATTACAGATGACATTATTACTTAGATTACAGCGGATTATAGTACAGATTAGACTATCATTCAGATTACAGGAGATCATACTACAGATTTCAGCATATAATATTACAGATTACACTCATATTAGAGCAGATTATACTGTATGTTTCACAGGCCACATCAGATCAATTTACAAGAATTGCTACCTGGACATGGTGGACAGGTTTGTGTGTCCTGGTAGGGTCAGTTGCAGCAACTCACTGATTCATACAAGGTCTGTATGAATCAGGGAAACCGTGGCCCACTCTTGGTGCTGGACCTGGGAGGAAAGCTTACTGCAAACGTCTGGTGGCCTGGTCTTGACTTATGGGCCTCAAGTGGGCACAGCACAAAAGAACTACAGGGAGCCATTACCCACCACATAAAGGGACAGGCATTGGGGTATGGATTATTGTAAACTGGGCAACAGGCGAAGGTGGGGACCTTGGTATGCTGACACCCGGGAGGTGAAGTCATACCAACTAGATAAAGTTGGCCTCAACTCTACACACGGCATTGGTTCTGGAACCAAACTCATAAAAAAGGCTGGACTCTTTGTTTCTCTGGAATTGTCCAGTGTAAGAGGTGGCAGGCGGGTGTGGGGATACTCACAAGCCCCCAGCTGAGTGCCACTGTGTTGGAGTTCTCCAGGAAAATGAGAGGATTGCCAGTCAGAGGACAGCTCTGACTAAGGTGTGTGCTTATGCACTGACCATCTCTTCAGAGTATCTGGACCTCCTGAAGTACCTAGGTGGTGCCCTGGACAGGACACTGACATCAACACTCAACAGTGGAGAAACCTGGAGGGGGGTGATTGGGAGGAAAAGCCTGCCTGATCTGAACCAGACTGGCATCTTATTATTGGACTTTTGTGTTGTTCAATGGAGGTGGTTCATAAGTGTACCTGGTACCAGAACACCTGAGCCCAAAGGTCAATGATGGAGTTTGAGGTTATATCATCAGACCTGTGGCCTTATGTCTTGGACCCCTGGGTGAATAAAGGAACAGAGCTGTCAGCTGATCGCCACATGGTGATGAGTTGGATCAGACTGGCAGCTTCCAAACAGGCCAGGTAAACCCAAACATGTGAGGGTGAACTGGGATAGTCTGTTGGAGGCGCCTGTCTTCAGCTCTTCTGGAAGAATTTCACGTGCCTCCTGGAAGAGGCTGGGGACATGGAATCAGAGTGGGCCATGTTCAAAGGTTCCAATGACAAGGTGGCTGGTAGGAGCTTTGGCCAAAAACTTGTTGGTGCCTGTCATGATGGCAGCCTAATGTGAAGGTGGTTGGCTCAGAGGTCTCCTGGGTTTGGGAGGAGTTCAGGGAGGCTATAGAGAGGGACTTTCATTTCCTCAAGAAAGTTCTGGTTAACTGTTTGATGACTCAGGAAGGGAAAGTGGGACTTGGTTCAGGCTGTGTTAAGCCGAGGTGGAAATCTGCTGACCCAGACTGAGGATGTTGTTGGGCGGTGGAAGAAGGACTCTGAGGAACTCCTGAACTTGACTAACACATTCTCTGTGGCAGGGACAGAGGCTGAAGACTTGTGGGAGGACTCATCCATATCCCTGTAGAGGTCTCTGAGGTAGTCAAGAAGCTACCACGAAGCAAGGCGCCCACGTCTCTTCAGTGGAGGTTAATGGGAGTTTGTGGACAACCATGTTCCTTGGGGGATCTTATGGGGAAACTGTGGGAGTATGGTGTACTAGGGCTGTTTCGGGTACTGCATACTTCAAATGCATCAGTTCAGAGATGCCACCAGAGGTGCTTTCTTCTGTAGCTTGTCAGTTAAGTTTCTTTTTCCTGCTTGTTCTCATCTAGTCTATAATTGAACTGTTCAGTGAGTTTTGTGATGAAGCTGAGTGTTACCTACCCACCACTCCTGGTCCTCCTCTCCAGTGACGATGATGACTTCTCCCTCTGCGAAAGTCAGTTCATCGTCATTATCGGCTTGACAGTCGTAGATGGTTTTCACCCGCCGGATTTTATTCTTCACCTGCAGAATAGACAGAAAACAGACAAAATAAAGACTCTATTCTTTTCTTCCTGTGACAACTCATTATAATCTGACAGACTCTCACAGAGTTGATTTTGCGTGGCAGAGGGATGGGCATCTCCACAGGACCGGGTGGTGACACATCAACATCTTCAGCTGCCGGTCGAGGTGACAGCTCCCCCTGCAGGATAGATGACTGGCTGTCTGCTGCTGCTGCCATCTTGGGTCCCTGCGTCTCCGTAGAAATAGGGATGAGGCCAGGCCTGTCACTAAGCGATGGTTTGGGGGGGAGGTCTGCGATCTGGGGTTTGGGTGGAAGGTCTTTAAGGAGGGGCTTTGGGGGGAGGTCGGACAGGTGAGGTCTGGGGGGAAGGTCGAACAACTGGGGCTTCTCAGCCAATGGGGCTCTCTGAGCAGAGTCCACCGGGGTGAGGGGAGGTTTAGGGGACGCGTCAATGAAAGGAGGAGACTTCTGGGGTTCAGGCTGGGAGGAGGAGGAGGGTCTGTGGAGGAGGTCTGGAGGCTGGCTGGGTTTGTCCACAGAGGGGAGGTGTATGGTGTCGATCTTCCTTAAAGCCACTGAGAGACAAAAACACAAAACCAGGCTGAGAGACTGAACAAATGTAATATTCAGGTCATGTATCATCAGGGTAAGATGCCATGATATCTGTTTGGCTGCCAATTTTCAAGAGGGTGGGTCTTACGTAACATGAGCCAGTCGCTTCTATTGTTTTTCCAACCCAGTTTTGATGAAACTGCATCCACTTCCACATGACGAAAGCCTCTGTGATATATGTCAGCCAATCAGGGTCTATGGCTCTGAAGACAGCTGAGAATGGCCACTTTTGGCGCTGAATTTCTCAGTGTTAAGGAATGGCAAACATTAATAAACGTTAATTTGGAGTGAGGTAACAGCTTCAGTCAAGAACAAAGGCTGTATTATGTGCAGCTCTGGTTGTGTCTGATTGGTCTGTAAAATGAACAGCCAGCTGCAGTAGTTGTTGTGTGATGTAGTACGCCCGGCCTGCTAATTAGGCACCTCTCGGGGAGCCACTGTTCGGTGACCCTGTGGTTGCCATATTGGCACTACCACTGTTGAAACCATGTATTCCTGACTACATCTATCATTTTTCTCCTTTTGGCTACTCTAAACACTGATCAATGTCTGCAGTTCCTCCCAGGAAACTCATAAATATGCATAAGCAATAACTCTGCAGCTCTTTTATGGGAACTTAAATTCAGGGCACATTTTAAATGATCAAAATCTGATCCCCTCTTTACCAAACTCTGTGTTTCCTTACTAATAATATAAAGATCTTGTGGCCAAAGACCAGCAGGACCCACCAAACTTGAAAAGCATCATTTACCCCTGGAAATGGATTGGTAAAAGCAAAACCCTAAAACATTACAACTTATCTTGTTTGAAATGACCCTCTAAACAATGTTCTATTTGATGAAACTGCAATCATTTGTTAGCACAGCCTCTATGAGCAACTGACAGGTGGTCATCTCACCTTTCTGAGGTAGTTTGGGTAAAACTCTGGGTCCCAGTGTGGACTTGGTGTTACTGGAGGTCGTACTGGAGGAGGTCAGGAGAGGTCAAAGGTCACCACAGTTTGTACTTGTACTCATTATACTCAGAGTATTTCATGTGTCAATGTACCTCTGCTGCTGCTGTATTCCCTCAAACTTGTTGGTCCTGGTTCCAGGTGGGGGGGTCAGCTCACTTCCTGTGTGAGGACAGGCGGATTTTAGCAGCTGTCAGGTGTTTGATGGGTTTTGGACCATGAGGTGTGTCTTACCTTTACCTGCAGGACCCTGCAAGACGGGGCTTGGGGGGTCCGACAGGGTGCGCTTGTGTCCAGGTGGAGGGGGAGGCGGCCTCTTCTTCAGGGTGGAGCTTCCTCCTCCGCTGATTTGAGAGGTGAGGGGGAGGGAGGTGGGTGGGGCAGAGGCGGGGCCTAAAGGAGAAGAGTGACTTGATGCATTCAATGTCAAAAATACATCACATTGTATAAAACATTACATTTAATTGATCGTTAATTAACTGTGAGAAGGAATTATTCATTAAAAGGTCACTGTGGAACAGAGCTGCAACTGTTCAATATAGTCAAACTACAGGACCACTTAAACTTCCCTACGCTCTTAGAAATAAAGCTGTTAACTAGAACCATAAAGGGTTCTTCAGCTTGTCCCCATAGGCTCCTGTCAGAACCTTTTATAAAGGTTCCACTTGGAACCCTTTCAGACAGTTCTACCTAGGACCTAACATAAACATGAAATATACCAAAAACCATCTGTGAAGTTTCAACCCGAACACTAGGGGTGGTTAATCTGTCTGATTTCCCGATCCGATTCGATTACGATTACTGAGGTCCCAATTCGATTACCAACCGATTTTCAATTATTAACGATTAGCGATTATTGATTTTCCATTTGACAACAGTAACCCAAAATACACCACAAAGTTATTGCACCATTAAAAAAACAGTCAGTTGCTGAATTACTTAACTTTTACTGAGTAACAACTCAAAGCACTTCCTGTGTAGTGTAGTTGTAACTTCAGAATTATTTGTTTTAACTTGGCAAAACTTATTGTAGCTTTACTAGCTTATATACTACTATACTATATACTCCTCAAGATATTCAAAAACCCCTGAAATCCCCTCAAGATCTTCAAAACTTCAGAAACCCCCTCACTATCTTCTGAACCACTATCAGAAACCTCTGGAATCCCTACAACCTTAAGAAACCTCTGGACCTGTGAGAAAGATATGTGGCCCCTCTTCCTCAGGCTCTTACCTCTTCCCTGGCTCCTCGCAGCAGGTGAAGGTCCTAAGGTGTCAGGCCCGGGGGATGGAGGGTTGTCAGAGGAGGTGCTGTAAACTGGGTTGGCAAATGCCCCATAGGAGAGACGCTGCTTGTCCTTGTGAGGAGGGACAAAGGAGGCTGGCAAAGAGAGCTTCTCCTGAGAGGACAGACTGGAGGACGGACAGAAGCTCTGAGGACGGAGAGAGCGCTCCTTCTTCACTGGGCTGGGCTGCAGCAGAAGGCATGAGGTCATTAACACACAAAGACCAGCTGATCCAGTCTTTTCTGATTGGCTCAGTGTTACCTTATCGTCCAGCTCGTCATCGCTCTCATCCAGCTCATCCAGCCTGAGGTTCCAGTCATATTCAACATGAACATGAGGGTTAAACCTGCCAGAAACCGCCTCCACCAACTGGAGACAGAGACAAACTGGTTAATGTTCTTACCATCATGTTCTTAGTGAGAACTACAGGGTTCTGTGTGAGTCAATGATCAGCAGACTGTGGTTCTGAGCTCAGGAACACTGAGGTTACCGTTAAACATCTTCAGTGACAATAAATTAATTTGTTACTCTACTGGCTGAGTCTGGGGCCGGGTGGCAGCAGATGAAGGTCTGAGATATCGACGAATCCAGCGACCACTTCGTGTGATCCACCATCTAGTAGTGCTACCACTACCGGTGTCTGATGGCTGTGTCTAGACGGGAACCCCACATTTGTGAGATTCTCATGAGATTTTTCAGGGTTGTGGTCAAAATATTCACTCTCGCAAGATCTCGTGGGTCTGGGGTTTCCTTCTAGACACCGTGTCTGCTGACAGAGATGGATAATTGGATTGACAGTAGTGTGACCAGTGTTGGGCACGTTACTTTGAAAAAGTAATTAGTTATAGTTACTAGTTACTTCTCCCAAACAGTAACTGAGTTAGTAACTGAGTTACTCCACTATAAAAGTAATTAGTTACCAGGGAAAGTAACTATTGCGTTACTTTTTTTTTTTTTAATCCAGCTTTTGCTGCTTGGACGGCGTGGCTCCGTGTCCTTCTTTGTTAGCGGAGCTCACATTAACAGCACCTGACCTGCTGTCATCATTACCGGTGTCAACAGTGTTTCTGGCCACTAGTTTAGTAGAAGCGCGTGCCGTTGAAAGGTGCTTCATTAAATTGGAGTTGCTTACAGCGGACGTGGACAAACTCTTTGCTCTGGGACATAATGTACACTCAACATGTACATTTTTACCTTTTACCTCGATGAGATCAAAGTAGTGCCTGTATTTCCACCTCGAAAACGCCGTCTTTCCCTGCGACTCCGGACTCGCTATCTCTGATAGTTTGTGTGTGCGTGCTGCTATGTGCTGGGTTTGTGTGTAAACACCTGCCCACCTGATGTCTCTGGTTGGCTGAACATGAAATCTTACTCTATCTTAGCCAATCATCATTACTTAGGCGGTTATCTCGCCCCTCCCCTCCCCTCCCCCTCACCAAAGGGAAAAAAACACACATTTGCAGCTCCTGTGTCTGTGTGAGCCAAGTCGGATGACAGCTTCAGTAACGCGCAGTAACGGCGTGTTGGTAACGGTAATGGCGTTGTAATGATAGAAAAAGTAATTAGTTAGATTACCCGTTACTGAAAAAAGTAACGGCGTTTTATTTTAACGCCGTTATTCCCATCACTGGTTGTGACAATGGCCAGAAATGGATAATGGAGAAGAGAAAAAGCGGACCACCTCTACCACATAATTGGAGTATTGTGTAATATATATTAAAAATATATATATGTATTCACATTTTTCATCAGGTATTCATGATTTTCAGGAACAAAGTTCCTTTCTGTTCATATTTTTGATCCACTATGACACATGGTGGTTCTCTGTACACTCAGTGAATCTTCATCAAGTAAAGCTTTAGGTTTTATAGTTTGAGTTCAACTGTTGGAGCAGCTGAACTAAACATAGATGTTGATTTATTGTTGATTGGTTGTAGTGATGTTTCTTACCAGTTCTTCACACTGGGAGTTCTTCAGCCTGTGGGCAATGTCCAGTGCTGTCTCTCCACTCTGATTGGCTGAGAAGACACAAGCAGCTTGTAAATAACACAGCGATAGAGCTAGGCTAACACCTTCCCTGTGCTTCCAGTCTTTGTGCTAAGGTAGGCTACCTATGTCCTGGACCTCTCTCTGTTCTGGACACACTACTGATATCCGTCTCTGTAGAAGATGGACAACAAGAAGTTTTACATAAATGTTGGAATGCTCCTTTAGTTGGTTGAGTTAAAAACTTTATGGATCACAGTATGGAGCGTAGCTTAGCTTGTGTTAGCATCATGTTGGTTTGCTCTTACTGATGTGGATGTCAGGTTTCCCTCTCAGCAGCAGCTTCACGCACTGTGGTTTGTTGTACAGACAGCAGTAATGCAGAGCTGTGTTTCCTCTGTCCGTCTGTCCATCCAGGTTACCACTGTGCACAAACAGACACACACACATCAACACAGCAAATTAATACACTGCTAACATGCTGCTAACACCAACAAGTTGATCCTAGATTGTTAGGACAGATCTCCAAGTTGGAAAAAACATGATCAGCTAGAAGATCAGCCCTCATATTGATCAGGAGCTACTATGAGTTTTATACCTGTTCTGGACCAGGAAGTCAACCAAGTGGAGCGAGGAGTGATCAGCTGTCCAAACACAGTGATGTAAGGCTGTCTCTCCTGCTTCCTGAACAAGGAACATGTTTAACGGAATAACATGTCAATATCACACAAATATAACAAAACTTTCAGAGTTCAGAATAAACAAAGATCCTCGAAACCTCCTCAAAGACCTTCTCAGTCCTGTAAGAACCTCTCAGTAAATGCAAGTTCTTCCTCTAAAACCCTCCTAAGGGACTTGTAGAACATCCCTTTTTTAGCACCAGACCCCTCTAAAACCCCTGACAATCCCACATGGAGTAATCCCCTTCTGTAAGTTACTGGGAAAACCAAACTAGAACTAGAACTAGAGTCTTCCAAAGATCCTGAGACCTCTAAAAGGACACTCAATGTTCCCCCAGAATGTCCTCAAAACTTTCTGGAAAGTCTTAAGTGATGCTTGGAACCCTTTTAGATTGATGTAAATCTAGATTTCTGTCCACAAGGAACTACAGTTAAGATCACCTAAGATTAAGGAAACCCCATCAAGGATCTCTGCAATCTTCTCAACCCCAGAACCAAGGGCAGTGGGAACCCCCTTGAGGGCAAAGAAAAAGACACATTCTGCAAGCAGAGAGGCACAACCTTTTGCACCCTCAAACACATCTTGCCTGGATGTCCCAAAATACTGGCAGAAGGCCGATACAGGTAGAGGTACCACAAGACCCTTACAGAAATTTCTGAATGGACAGACCACCAGAAGGTCATCACGAACAAACATCAGGCATCATTACCTGAAGTTGAGGGCAGGGAGATAAGGCTCTTAAGGCAAGAACAACTGCCAAGAACCTGCCCTCAATTTTGAATCAAGCTTCTGACTGGGAGATGCAGGTTGACCTGAAGAAGAGAGGCATCTTTCCAAAAGAGATGGCATTATCGTTATTCCGACTAGAAATGGCTCTTCTATCCAGGAGCACAAAAAACATCTTAGTAGCTGAAATCACAGAGCCCTGAGAGGACAGGCTAGCCATCTCTCACCAACTACATGTAGCCAAGTACCAGGATTTAATCGATGAGGCTCTTGTCAAAAGATGGAATGCAATCTTATTTCCCACTGAACTTGGCTGCTGTGGTTTCACAGCAACATCAGAGCACTATTTGTTCCAGAAGGTCAGTTTGAAACCCAGACAACTGTAGAAAGCCACTGGCGAGACTGCCATGGCAACTGAGACCAGCTGAAGATGGTTGTGGTTGAAAGGAGCCCACAGCTGGAATCCTTCTGCAGGTGAAAGCTAATTTAGTCTTCACTGCCCCACTCAGGCGAAGTGTACAGCTTAAGGGGAGAAACATTTGTGATCTTCAGATACCTGCTGAAGATGCAGAATGGTTCCAAACAGTGTGAATGATCTGACTACCAGGAAATACCACCAAGAAGAGGGATGTGCAGCACAGTATCTTAAGTAGCTCCTGCAGTTTCTGCTTGTAGAAAAACATCTTCAATGTTTTTTTAACCAGAACAACTGACACATCTTAATAAACATCTAGAACCTCCTCATATAGCCCTGGGATTTCCCTGAATTTGAAAGGACATGTGAACCCCCTCTGAATCGAAGACTCCTTCAATTAAGTCCTTAACACATGAAACCCATTAAAACTTGTACATAAACTTGTAAACTGTATAATGTCCTGAAGGAGCTCAGCTACAACCTATTAAACACAATCCCATAAAGGATTCTTCCTCAGAGTCCATCTGAAGCTGTCAAAGACCGTGGGGACCTCTTTGAAAGCCATTTACACCTCCTGGATAACAAGAACAGCCTCAATCCCTGAATTTCCTCCAACCTCCTGAATGTCCTAGGAAATCACATCTTTGAGGGTACTGAATTGTCTTCAAAAACTCTTGGGATCCCTGAAAGAGACCACAGAACACCTTTAATTGCCCTAAAAGACTACTGAGTTATACCCGAAACCCTTATTAAATTATGTGACAGGCTCTGAAGGAACTCAGGTACATCAGGATCCCTCCAATCTCTTCAAACCTTCCATAACGTACCATGGATCAAGACAACCTTCTTGAGGAGTCTTCTGAGGTCCATCAGAACAAGTTTTAAATAGTGTTTCAGGCATAAATGGGTTGTGTGTTTCCTTTCCAGGATCCCATGAGTTTTCTGAAGACATTTCAGGAGGCTTTGAGGTAGCTCCAGACTTTGAGGTAGCTCCAGACTTTGAGGTAGTGTCAGACTTTGAAGTAGCTCCAGTTTTTGCAATAGCTCCATATTTTTAAGTAGGTCCAGACTTTGAGGTAGGTCCAGAAATCTCTGACACCATTTCCCAGGTCTTTAGGGAGGTTTGGTCAGGGAAAACACAGAATTACATCTACCTGGACCGGGGTTTCGGGGATCCTTGATGGGATTGTAGGTGTTTTTTCTGCTTACTTGATTTATCTTGGACCTGCTACACACATTTAAACATGTTCCAGGTAGCACTGAGGAGTTCCCAGGAAACTCATCTAGAAAATTTAAAGAGGTATCATATTTTCTTTTCAGGATCTTAAAGATTTTTGAAGACATTTCAGGTTGTAATGATTGACAGATCGAGCATCCCACCCACCTTTCCTGGTTCTGGGAGGGGCTGCAGTAGGTCCACCCCCTCAGCATACAGCTGGATGATTGACAGCAGGTCTCTGGATTGCACCGCCTCATACACCTCATCCAGACTGCTGGTTGCCGTGGAGAGACTACGCCTGACAAACCTTCGGTCGATGTACTTGGCATTGATGAACTCCTTCCTTGCCGTCCTGCAAGACAGCAGCAGGTTCATACATCAAACATACAATTTTACTCAGTATATAAACATGAATATATACAGAGAGACACTCACATATCACTGGAAGCTGTCGGCTTCAGAGACAGAGATGGTAGGCTGGCTTCCATGATCTCATTAAAACTACTGTTCCCAACATTCCTAGCAAGCTGGCAAAAAGGAAGAAGAGAAAACGTAAACAAAGGTTGTGATCGAGTAGTCTTTTTTGCTTTTGCGTTTTACTCTAAATGGAAGGAAAGGTGTTTTGATGCTCCCTTTATCTCCTTCAGCAGAGAATTCACAGGACCATCCTTCTTGAAAGGAGAAAAATGTTTTACACAACATATATGAGAACTGTGAGGAGACAAAGAAGAGAGACAGGACCTGGATGTGACCATGTTTATAATAACGTAATGCAGTGAAAACATAAACATGTCATTGAGGAGACAAATATATTTAATAGAAAATCTGTCTGTTTCATACACTTCGCTGATAAACCACAGAACTGTAGAGTAACTTTAGGCTCCAAAGATCAGAGTTTTTATATAATCTTGAATTTTGTATCCATCTTTAAATCTATAAAGTGGTGCATAAACTTGCTCTGCAGAAACCTGGGTATCTTTTTTCATTTCAATTGGTAATGAAGTCGTACTCTTCACTATCCACACTGAGAGCCTGCAGGGTCATAGGGTGACAGATCTAAGGTCCACCTTTAGTGGTACAGACCCACGACAATAATATCCACCGTCACATGTTTACACAGAACAGATGGATCCTCTGAGAACCACGGTTCTCTTCTTCTGAGTCATTATGAATCATCTGTCACATCTTTCCTGGATCCTGAAAACTTGTCAGCAAAAGATGACAGACAGACAGGTGGACAGACAGACAGGTGGACAGACAGGTGGACAGACAGACAGGTGGACAGACAGGTGGACAGACAGACAGGTGGACAGACAGGTGGACAGACAGACAGGTGGACAGACAGGTGAGGTTACCAGCAGCTCAGAGGTTCCCAGTTTGTCCAGTTCCAGACTCTGTATTCGGGACACATGGACTCCCATCTCTCTGTGGATCCCCGAACACTCGATGCAGGTCAGGATGCCGAGGTTAGTGGAGATCCACCGAGGATCTACACACACACACACACACACACACACACACAAACACACAAACACACACACACACACACACACACACACACACACAAACACACACACACACAAACACACAAAAACACACACACACACACACACACACACACACACACACACACACACACACACACACACACACAAACACACACACACACAAACACACAAAAACACACACACACACACACACACACACACACACACACACACACACACAAACACACACACACACACACACACACACACACACACACACAAACACACAAACACACACACACACACACACACACACACACACAAACACACACACACACAAACACACAAAAACACACACACACACACACACACACACACACACACACACACACACACACAAACACACACACACACACACACACACACACACAAACACACACACACACACACACACACAAACATGTTTTTTAACATTTTATGAGGTGAACAACATGTTTAACCTTCAGGAACTCAGAGAGCTCAAACATTTTAATAATAAAAAAAAAAAAATCAAAATAATAATAATAATATGCAGATTGTTCAGTCATGGACTGGGACCCTATCAGAGACATTTAAACACATATAATAAATTGTTAATAATGTAAATATTCAACAAAACTTAGTTTTCCATAAACTTAATGTGTAATTTACTCCATGATGTAAATCATGTAAGAGATTCACTGAGTAGAACATGAGCTCATTATTTACAGCAGTCACTTGTTTGAACCCAGTTGATCCAAAATGGTTGATAATAAAACATATTTGCACAACAAAACATACATCATGTGTAAGCTGTTAATCCTTTGCAAATGAATATAAAAACATGCAGAACATTTAACATGCTTGTTGTGTTGTTTTAAAATAATGTGACTAACAAGCTGGAATCACCAACAGTGATTCAATCTGAACTTTAATTTTCATTTTCACTCACTAAACATTTAGCATTTATTAAAAAGTCATACATTAACAAATACAAAGCAAAGCCTCTCTCTACAAACAAAAGAACTCCAAATGTTCCAACTGACCCGCACCAACCCGTAATGTTTGTTACTTCTCTTCTTTAAATAAACTTGAATCTTTGAATTTTGCTGTGATGCTGCAGCTCAGACATAAAGACAAATAAACACCTGATGACTGATGAGAATTATAAAATGTTAACTTTTATACATGCTGGTAAATTACATTAGCAGTTGAAATTAAAATTGTATGTATTTATGTACATTTTGTGATAGATTTTCCAGGTTTTTATACATAAACCTAACAGGGTGGACATGAAAACTTTGTAACTTTTCAAAAACTTTGGCAGTTTAATTCTTCATAATTTAGCCTGACAGGGAGGAAGTTTATGAGTTGGACATGCAGGATAACATCGCAAAAATGTCATGAGGCAAACAAATATAATAATAAATATAATCAATAATAATACAAATATTCATAGTTAGTAATATGTAGTTGTACTTCTATGACTAGATTTTCAAGTCTGTACTTTTACTTGTACCAAAGTATGCATTACACCATATAATCTACTTAGTTACTCTTAAAACCATAGTTGAGTACTGAGTACAATTTGAATTAATATCCAAACCTTTCATCTGCAATTTTGTAGCCAATCAGGTGACCTGATCACAAACGGACCAATAAGAACAAAGATATATGGGCGAGTAACTAAAGAGTGCAACAGCACAGGTTTGGGGTCAGGACCTTAATGATTAATCATCAATTGATTAATCACCTTTGAGAATTTACTCAATTAAAACCAAGTTCATGGATATTTAACCAACAGTCCAGAAATGGCACCTCCTTTGACAGTTTTGTTTGACAGAGCTTTGAATGAGAAAAAAATAACAGAAACGTTTTGTAAATTAAAAATGATTAATGATTGATTGATTGCTGGTGTTTTTAAACTATTAATTAAGAAAAATGCACAAAAAACAGCCTGTGAAATCTTGGAGACACTGATTAGAAATCTCCATAAACAGAATTTTCTGACATTTTTCATGAAAAATTACTTTAAACATCAAGCAATTATCAAAATATCTGAAGAGTTTAATTTTTTTTTGGTCAGTCACAGGATTTATTGATCTGATGTTTAACACCATCCAACAGCAGTTACACCTCTCAGACTCTGACTACATTTTGTTGATGATATTTACAGACTTTGATTTTTCATATTTATAATGAGTTTCCAACACACACACACACACACACACACACACACACACACACACACACACACACACACACACACACACTGACCTGCAGCTCCACAGTCACAGCAGTTGTCATTGCCTGGCGACCGCAGCACCTCATCGATGATGCTCTTGGTGAGCTCCTCCTCCTCCTCCACACCTGAACTCTGAGCTCCGCCCTGAAACGCCACGTTCAGGGCCTCCTCCTTACTGTTGGTCAGCACAGACACCCAGCTGGAATACACACACACACACACACACACACACACACACGTGTGTCAGTTAAATGTGAAACACGTCGAGCTCTTCATCATCATCGTCATCATCGTGGAACTGATGAAGATGTCTCACCTGACAAACTCCACCTCGTCTTCAGCCTGGAAGTGGTATGTCCGGTTATCTGCAGGAGGAAGAAGACGAGAACAGAAACAGACTGATGACAGAGTTTGTCCAGCAGAGGGAGCTGACAGGTTGAACAGAGTCACTGAAGGATCCTGATCACAAATATTCAAAATGAACAACAGCTGATGTTTTAATTATTTAAAATTATAGACATATAAATGTCTGTTCAGACACAGACGGACTTACGGGAGATAAGGTCAAAGCACTTCTTGTCCTCTGAGCTGGGTTTCACCTGACAGGTGAGCAGGTTCAGTCTGACAGGCTGTCTGTTAGACTGAGACACACACACACACACACACACACACACACACACACACACACACACACACACACACACAGAAACGGTTCATGTTTGAGCACATTAACAACAAATCATATTAACGCTCCTTCACACATCTCAGCAGCCAACTCTCAAATCTCTGATATCAGACTGTCCTCGAACGCACCAACAAGGTGAGCCGATGATAAAAGAACTTTGATTAAAAAATAAAATAACACTGATGGATTCTCTCTCTGTTAACTTTATTGATAAAGTCAAACATCACAGAGGACGGACGAGTCTTTATAATCTGAACACCGTCTGTCCTCAGAAAAACTGCTTTCATCAGTAATTTGGTTTTGGTGTTTTGGTTTGTTTGTTTTTTCCCCTTTGGTTTGTTTTTTTGTTCTGTTTTGTTTTTTTGTTTGTTTTTTGTTCTGTTTTTTTCCTTCCCTCTTACCTGTCTGGGGTCAACAGATGTAAATGAGCGTTTTTTTGCTGACTCTGACATATTTACATCATTCACACTGATGTTCATTAATGTGTCCTGTCCCTGTTAAATAAATAAATAAACTCCGTGTACTGGACAGACCACAACACAAGATTAAAATCAATATAAAACTGATCAATAATTTATTTGACTGAACAGAATTTGTATTTATGAAACGTGGACTTTGCTGACATCACGTTGACTTCGGTCTGCATCCGTCTGATGAACACTTCAGGGAAATATGAGAGGTGATTTCCTGTCATCTGACAGCAGAACAGCTGCTGAATATTTAATCATGTGACTCAGCATTAACACGCCCCATTAAAACCATTAAAACCAGCTGAGTGCTTCCTGTCTGCATCCTTTCACTGAGCCTTTTTACTGCTGCTCATTAAAACACAGATTGTTCCTTTAAATTCAGTAACAGCTTCTGTCTGAAATCTTCTTCACATTAAAGTAAATATCATGTATAATAATGTATAATATTAATATATGATCTGTTCTTTAAATGGAGCTGAATGTCAGGAAACATAAAGTGAAATATTCTGCAGTCACACAGTAAATATAACATACTGTATACGCAGGATTGTAAACATGTCTGCTGACTTTTATTAAAGGAGCTCCGATCAGGATCTTTGGCTCGATCACTAGAAGCAGAATCAGCTGATACTGTTCACAGTGTTGTATTTTGAGAAAAAAGAAACGAGTTGAACATGATCACAGATGTACTTGGACCAGAATATGGTTGAGTTTGCTGATAAAATTTGATTTTTTAGTAGAATTATCATAAATTCATTGTTTTGATTTTAACATCTAATTATAAAAAAGCAGCAGTGAATGAATAATTAAGTCCTGACAGGTGGAGGTTGATGTATTTCAACAAAAGAAAAATGAGAAAAAAACAGAAACTTTTCTGTTTTAAACCATTTTCATGGAGATTCCAGAGTTTATGAGGTGCACCTAAATGCACCATGAAGTTGTGCTTATGTGTATCAAACTTTGTCGTCTGATTGGCTCCTCCGATCAGCCTGAGGTAATGCACACGCGTCCACACGCCTGAAGCAGGTCACAGCCTCTCGACCAAATGACGCGGCTGCAGCAAAGAAATGATGTTCCTCTTCTATGTCGAAGTCCTCGGACATTTTCTTCTTTGTTGAAAGTTTGTGAAGTCAACTGTGCGTCTAACAAGTCAGTGTTTCTGAGCAGATCTCTCTCTGTTGTCCGAGTCTCTTCCAGGTAGCATGTAAACACAGGTGTGAAGGTATCGAGATCTCGTGTATCTCGTGTCGCGTCGTTTGGTCGAGAGGCTGTGACCTGCTTCAGGCGTGTGGACGAGGATCAGGTCTGAGAGGCTACAGTTCACATTTAGACTAAAAACATGGTGGACGTCTTTCTGGGTCAAAATTTAATGTCGCGGCTTACGGACACTTGGATCACAGCACACCAGCAGCACGGAGACGTTCTGTGGGTTTTTTTGTGTTCTTTTTTTACATTTTCAAACTGGTCACCGTTCAGTTGTTCTGGATTTGTCTGCAGTTCTGTTTTCCACTGAAGCTCCAGGAGAGTTTTATGAACTGGAGATCTTCATCATCCTCACATCAGAACATGGGAAGGAGATACTGAGGGAACATTCAGTTCTGGGTGAACTATCACTTTAAGAACCATGTTAAAGGGATAGTTCACCCAAAAATGAAAATTCAGTCATTATCTCCTCACTCAGGAGACTTGGATTACACCCAACGAGCAGTATGGAGGCAATTTAGGAGTTTTGTTTTTTTTTTCGTTTGAAAGTGGTCACCATTCACTTCCATTATTTGTGAGATTCTGTTTTTCTATAAAACTCCACCCTTTAATATACGATCTACCTGCACAGATTTTGTAAAACATGTCAAACACAATAAATACAAAGTGCTGAACATGTCGACAAAGGGACAAATAAGAGTCTGTAAATTAGAAAACACTCCACTGAACATTTATTAATGACAGTCATCTGAAAAAGATCTTAAAGTAACACATGGTCATGTGGGCTTTATTTACTTTACAGACTTTCTGCACAGTTTTTGTTCCCATGAGTACAGAAAGGGAACCCA
This sequence comes from Lutjanus erythropterus, assembly GCF_056507025.1. Classification (NCBI taxonomy): domain Eukaryota; kingdom Metazoa; phylum Chordata; class Actinopteri; order Lutjaniformes; family Lutjanidae; genus Lutjanus; species Lutjanus erythropterus. The sequence continues at coordinate 750,552 of NC_139328.1, forward strand.
AAGTTCACTGACTTTACTCTCTAACGCAGGGGGCGCTGTCAGGAAAATAAAATCTTTCTGACCAAAGAAAAAGTCAGAACAAACATGAATGTACTTACTGTAGCGTGAGATATAGTGAGGACGCCGCTCTTCACTGAGCATTTCCTGCGCTGCCAGACCTTCCTCAGCCTGATGGAGAGAAAATGGACAAACTTAAAACGGGCAAATATTGACTCGAGTTTGGTGGAGACAGAAAAATCACAATGTCCATCAAATCCATCAAATGGAGGACATTATTGACGATTATAGTATACATATGGCAAATTAAATGTAAATTCAGTTTCAGCCAATCAGAAGCCTTGTTAGCACCTGTACAGGTGAACGTAAAGACAGAGTCTCACCCATCACTCTTCTTCAGCAGGTATCCTCTCTTCTCACTGCCAAACTCTTTGTTCCCCTGCAGCTGGTGCATACTGTAACCACTCTGTTTACTCTGAGAGTCCTGACACACACACACGCACACACACACACACACACACACACACACACATGCACACACACATACACACACACACACACACACACACATACCGCACACACATACCGCACAAACACATGCACACATACCGCACACACACACACGCACACGCACACACACACACCGCACGCACGCACACACACACACACACACACACAGACACACACACATACCGCACACACACATGCACACACACACACACACACACACACACACACCGCACACACACATGCACACACACACACACACACACACACACACACACCGCACGCACACACACACACACACCGCACGCACGCACGCACACACACACACACACACACACCGCACGCACGCACACACACCGCACGCACGCACACACACACACACACACACGCACACACACCGCATACACGCACACACACACACACACCGCACACGCACACACACACACACACACCGCATGCACATGCGCACACACGCACACACACACACACACCGCACACACACACACACACACACACCGCATGCACATGCACACACACACACACACACGCACGCACACACACACACATGCACACACACACACACACACACGCACGCACACACACACACGCACACACACACACACACACGCACGCACGCACACACACACACACACGCACGCACACACACACACACACACGCACACACACACACACACACATGCACACACACACACACACACACACGCACACACACACACACACACATGCACACACACACACACACACACGCACGCACACACACACACGCACACACACACACACACACACACGCACGCACACACACACACACACACGCACACACACAATTATTTTGCAATGCTATGAGCAAAGCAACCACATTTAAACACTAATATGTTAATAATAATAATTATCTCATAACTACTGTAGGAATGCACAACAACATGTTAATTTAAATAGAGCTGTTTGTTTTTGTTGCCATGGTGATATCAGTTAGATTTTAAAGATTAAATCATCTTTCAGCCTTTCTGTGTATAAACTACGGTCATATCATCTGCTGATTAAAATACAAACATGTGAAAGCAGATAATTATCAGCTTGACATCATGCGTCTCTACTCATAACACAGATGGTTCATACTGATAATAAACATGTGACTGTTTCCATGCAGGTGAGGATGAAGATGAAACTGAGGATGAAGAGGAAACCTTTTTTCAGACTTACTCTCCTGGACTTCAGTCAGAGAGGGCAAGACAAAGAGAGACAGAGAGGCAGAGGTCAAAGGTCAATAGATGAGTGAGACAGGCCACAGACCACACCCCCTGACCCTGCCCTGTGATGTCACAGCCAGTCAGCTGTGTGCAGGTGTGTGAGCAGTGAGCTCAGGTTCAGCTGAGAAAACAGCTGATAAAGAGTCAAAGCTACAAGTCAACTACAACTCCCAGGGT